>NW_008785265.1:0-237 GCF_000715545.1 Opisthorchis viverrini
CTTGATGGCTGCATGCTGTTTGGCGAGTTGGTCAAGTTTGTTCTTCAGGTCCTCCACTGTAGAACAATCTCTGTTCACCCGCGCCTGCAAGTAGACAGTGGCACCTCGGCCGTGTCAGATTCGGTAGCCTAGTCCGATTTTCAAAGACCCATTCTGCGCGCATCCATGTGCGCATTTGTCTGGTCTCTGGAATAGGTCTTCGGTGCGGCTAAATTACCTCGGTCATTCTCCAGTCCA
>NW_008785266.1:0-237 GCF_000715545.1 Opisthorchis viverrini
CGTGAGGATTAGATGCCGTTGAAACTGCATTCAGAAAATTGTATGGGTGAACATATCGTCCGATTACCCAAGCAAATGCGCTAGTGATTTGTGTCTGGTCAACGGGTGGTCAAAAACACCACCTGCTTTTCTCACCAGACGTTAGCTTTCCTTACTGTTCAAGGTCATTCACGTGAATCCACCGGAATAACGTTTCAGGTGATAAGAACTGATTCAGCCAAAAAGCCTATAAGTTGC
>NW_008785267.1:0-237 GCF_000715545.1 Opisthorchis viverrini
CCATGTACTGAACCTTCAGATAAAAGTTTGCATTGACGCAATACTTCATAAATCGATCAACTGCGCCTGCTTTTCTGTATGATCGCAAAAGACTTGTGCATTTTGAATCACTGAATGGTAAAGGCCAGTTCTTTCTGGGCGGAAGAAATTTTCCAGGTGAAAGCTACATCGTAGAGAGAAAATAATTTCCGTGGCACGAAATCTCCCACACAAATTCCTTGTCTTGAGAAGGCGTAC
>NW_008785268.1:0-237 GCF_000715545.1 Opisthorchis viverrini
TTGATTTGAGCAAAGGCGGTTTCACTGTTCCTCAAATGAGGACGATGTATCAAGTCTACATGTTTTTTCTTGATATTCAATCCCTTTGATGACGATCCACGGTATTTCCTTTAGCCAAGTAGTCAACAGTTCTTGGGAACTCGTTTGACGCAGTTTATACAGCTCTGTTCTGTTGGCAGCATTATTGATTAAGCTGAAAACGATGAGGCTAAATTAGTAGAGGAAACGTGTCTACAG
>NW_008785269.1:0-237 GCF_000715545.1 Opisthorchis viverrini
CGAATCGACAAGCCAAGATTTCAAACGGAGGTCCGGATAGATCACCTGGAGGGATCACTGAGTGAATTGATGGAAACCAGTACATTCAGAGTTGTTTTTTCGAACAAGTTTGGAGTCGTAAACTTAAAATCAAGCGTTAGTATTGGGGAGAGTCCTAAGGAGTCGTAGCTCGAAAAACAAGCCAGAATTATACTTATGGTGCTATAATACAACTGAACATCAGTACTGCAACAATCA
>NW_008785270.1:0-237 GCF_000715545.1 Opisthorchis viverrini
TTTATTTAAAATTTATGGAGTTTGTCATTGTATCTTTGACTTTAAACGGAGTGTCAGTTGCCTTATGTAACTTTTTTTTCCGAATGGACTTAAAAACCACACATCCTGTCCATTGACCGCCAGAATTCTAACTTGTTGATTCATCTATACGGTGCGATTATGTGTATCAAAGTACAAACAAAATTAATGTCGCGGTTCCAGGTGACTGAATATCGATGTTACATTAGCTTGTTGTAC
>NW_008785271.1:0-237 GCF_000715545.1 Opisthorchis viverrini
TATAACGTCATAGAGCATGCTGCTGATAAAGCTAATCAAGAAATGCAGAGGTTGTCTTTAATAAAGCAAGATTCTGAGTTCACTGTAGCTATTCATTCTCATAAATGCACCTCTGTTGTTCCGTCATTTTCATTCCATGGTTACATTGTGGATATCAATGGTTTTAAAACCGAAACAATGAATCTACAAGATCTGCGTTCAGTCCTAGGAGCACTTGTGTATTACTCCCGTTTCATT
>NW_008785272.1:0-237 GCF_000715545.1 Opisthorchis viverrini
AGATTGTGCCTACCTGGTGAGCCGGCAGTAAGTTGTCACATCATTTTCAGCAACCTTGTGAACGTGGTGTTATGTCACGGAAGCATTTGTCACAAAAAGTGCCTGTGTGCTGTACTAACTTGACAGGACTTTGGTAACAGGCTGAATAATGGTCACTCTGTTCGTAGGAATAGCAGTTGTCCTGTGGCAAACTCCATCAGGATGGTACTTGGAATCATAAATCCAATATACAACTTT
>NW_008785273.1:0-237 GCF_000715545.1 Opisthorchis viverrini
CTTCGATCGCAGGGACCACGTGGTTGGCTGGCTCCTCAAGCGATGACCTCCCAGATGAAAATCGAAACTATGTGGGTTTTCGTGAGTTACAAATTGCTGACACTTTTTAATAAGTACATAATAGTTTTACTCTGATTTCGGGCTCTTTGCTACATAGATCAGTTTCACTTACAGGACGAAATCTCCATTGGTCCCCAGTTCTTTACACTGTGAGTATGTGCTCGTATGCTGTGCTTC
>NW_008785274.1:0-237 GCF_000715545.1 Opisthorchis viverrini
GAGCTGTGTCTTGGCTTCATTCATCCACAAACCAGCCCCACGTCAGCGCTTTGCTAAACGTCAAGCCTGATTGCGCCATATCTTGTCAGCAAAGCGGTCGGACGGCTTGTCCAACTCCGTTGCAACGACTTCCTTGGCGGGGGTCCAGTCCATTTTCCAAGAACCGCTTCTGGCCGCATGCAGTGTTGCCTTTCGTCCGGCTCCTGCGGAGGATCTTCAGCGTCGCGAACTTACTCC
>NW_008785275.1:0-237 GCF_000715545.1 Opisthorchis viverrini
TTCGGCACTGATCAGTCTCATCTAAAAAACCAATTACCAACTGAAAATTCCCTAATCCCCGTCATATGGAACAAGTATCTAAGGCGTCGTGAAGTTTTATCTTTTTGTTGGGTCTCCAAAAATATGTTCCCGGACCAAATTACAGTACGTCAAAATGCCTGGGCACAATACACCAACTGACTCTGGTGGATCTTTTTGGCTTTAAGAAGAGCCTTCTACTTCGTGGCGGGGTGTCTC
>NW_008785276.1:0-237 GCF_000715545.1 Opisthorchis viverrini
ACCGGGCTGCTAGTGCATCAAGCCCATAGGAACCTTTGGGTGGGACGTACAGAAACCATTGTGCGGCTACAACTGGTCATTCCCCACTTGTTTCATTTGCAGCCCGGGTGCTCACAACATGCCTACGGCGACCAGTGCCTTATGAACGACCGTAAGTCGGAAGTATGATTGAAAGTTGTGTCGTCCTTCTGCTAGACTGCGAGGTTTCTTCGCGAAGTACGGCGATGTAATTCAGAA
>NW_008785277.1:0-237 GCF_000715545.1 Opisthorchis viverrini
ATGTTGGATGAAAGTAGATGTTGTCTGCAGAAAAATTCTGATGCACGTGCACAGAACAGAATGCTAAAATGAGCACCGAAATAATGTGTGGTGTTTGTAGCCATGAAGCGTGTCACGCCAAAATTTGTCGCAGTCTTTCAATATTTTATGTCACTGGTGAGTTCACGACCATCGAGCCAACTTACTTACAAGTGTTGTAAATAACTGAGGTTTTCCCCCGGAGTCCGAGCAACAAAA
>NW_008785278.1:0-237 GCF_000715545.1 Opisthorchis viverrini
GTGCTGGTACCGGGTTTATCGTTTTTATATTTTGACTCAGGCCGACAGTATTAAGTATCTTGTCAAGCTGTACCATAAGCCAGTCAGCTACGCCGGACGAGATTGCGGCCGAGTAGCCAGTGGGGTTCACCGTGACATGACAATCCTGGTTCGAATCGGCACTTCTTGTTGACAGGGGATCAATACGATATCATGGCAGACCTATCCTGAGTGTCCTGTTGCATAGTTTGCACTATA
>NW_008785279.1:0-237 GCF_000715545.1 Opisthorchis viverrini
CCATGGAGGGCCAAGTAGATCACATCCTGGAAGTCGAACAGCACCAACAGCACACAAACTTTCCGCGATACCCTTCATTCCCTTCTGCCATGTCAAGTTCTGTCAACCTCTTGGATTCCACCACTCCGAAGTAGATACGGAAAACTGCTCGTCTCGACAGACCGTAACTATCCTTCGGTAAAACATGACCCAAACACCTTAGTTTGCAATGCTTGATACGTTCTTTGAGGGAAGTAC
>NW_008785280.1:0-237 GCF_000715545.1 Opisthorchis viverrini
TCATTGTTTTATTGAATTATCAGTGACACGGTGTCCTGCGTAGTTTAGCCAGCTATCCGGATGACATTGAGTTGTTTTCACTTGGATTGGGCAGGCAAGAGCCAATATCGAAATGAATAAGCTCGTAATCAAAAATTCAGAATGATGAGTTGTCGGTTTGTACGATTGATTCACTATCACTCCGATTGTCTATTTCACGGCCTTTTTCAACCATTTCCACATCCTATTCGCCGAGAT
>NW_008785281.1:0-237 GCF_000715545.1 Opisthorchis viverrini
ATGACCCACCTTCGACATCTGTTACGTACTAAAGTTATCTATTATTAGATATTTTATATATACATATATATATTAGACATAAACATTCAGGCGGATCAGGCAATCTGACTGAGTTGGTATGGCAGTGATATGCATCATACGTCCACTCAATTGTCAAAATTGATATAGCACGCCCACCACCACACAACCAATCAAGGTTTGTTGGCGTAGCGAGCGATCATCATCATTATCATCATC
>NW_008785282.1:0-237 GCF_000715545.1 Opisthorchis viverrini
ATGTTTGTTTATTGTCGAACATTCAGACGACAGTGAGGGATGTTCGGTACTATGTCCTTGAACACAGAGTTTTGCGGATTTTATTCAAGTCGGTTTTTCATTTCCGCGTTCAATGTCTTGTAGCCGCTGAATGCGCCTTTCTTGTTGACCAAGCCCATGTGGCTTTCTCTTTCCCACCGTTTTCAGATGGTGCCATCTTTTGAAGTTGCCATCAAATCAATCGATTGAGAACTCTCT
>NW_008785283.1:0-237 GCF_000715545.1 Opisthorchis viverrini
AACAAACTGTGTAGGAGAGTCAGATTTAGCTTTACCTGTCTGAACTATAGTGGCTCAAGTCCAAGGATTATGCAGCGGGAAGCGTAGGAGTGATGGTTAGACTGCGGAAATAACTCTTCGATAGATGATCGTTGGACGTTCTTACTTGCTAGCCAACAACTTTGGGTATAAAGGGAAGAGAAAACAGCAAATAACTTTACAGTTGGTCGCTCGCATTGCTTGAAAATTGTGGCCGTT
>NW_008785284.1:0-237 GCF_000715545.1 Opisthorchis viverrini
TTTTAGTTTCCCTATATAGGGTGATAGAAATATCAACTAGCACTGGTGATTGCCTCTAAACTGCCAGAAAATTCTAGACTTTAAAAACTTTTAGTTACGTTTTCTCAGACCCGATGAGCAAACAAAAAACTGTCTGTTAAAAGTAACCTGCTTGCGTTACCAGGTTGTTTATCATGGGAAAGGAAATCCAATGGAAGTCTGTCACCCATGTAGAAAAATCATTTTTCATAAAATGTA
>NW_008785285.1:0-237 GCF_000715545.1 Opisthorchis viverrini
ATTTATAATTTTAAGTATAATACAAAATATAATACAAAATAAAAAAATAATTAAAAATATATAAATATCTAAAAAAAGGAGATAAATTATGTTAAATAAAAAAAGTTTTTATAAATTATTTGGATTACTATCTATTTTTACAATTACTACACCAATTATTACTACTGCTGTATCATGTAGTTATGATTGATTGGGTGCTGGTGGACCAAGTGGTGGAACAACTGATGGTAATAGTAG
>NW_008785286.1:0-237 GCF_000715545.1 Opisthorchis viverrini
TGGCATGTTCTGGCCGGTTTTTCGGAAGGTGCAGTTTGGTGTACTCTTTTGGAGCCACATCGGACATATGTGGGTTTTGTGACAATAAAGATTCATCTACCTGTTGTATGGGCTCAAAAAATATTTTTAAAAAATGGAATATCCGTCTGCAGCTGGATTCTCTCTAGGATGAAGTTTAACGCAAAGTATCGCGGTGAATCTGTCAGACTATTCATACCATATGTGATGGAAGAGCCA
>NW_008785287.1:0-237 GCF_000715545.1 Opisthorchis viverrini
TACACTGAGATGCTTATGATATGATAACATAACTTGCGTGCATCGAGATAGTTGGATACCCCTGTAAGCGCATTTTTCGTGGTTAAAACCTGTCAAAACATGAGAAAGCATGATTTCAAGGACAATAGTCCATAATTGGCCACTGTGTTCTCGTATATTTTCACAGAAGTTAAGTGCGTGTCTCCCTGAAAATGTAGTCATGTCTCGAGACTCTGTCTTCCTATCGCGTAGTCTGGC
>NW_008785288.1:0-237 GCF_000715545.1 Opisthorchis viverrini
AATCTGTCTATCGTAATGCATGAAATTATTGTACGGGCCCCTATTCACATCACAAAACTGTGCCCACACTTGTCTGTTGCGGTTTCGGTAGTGGAAAGCCTTTGAAATCTTAAATGTATTGTCCTTCCAATTATGCGGGGCGACGGTCTTTTTCTTGGAATCATGAGTTGCCATAGGAAATGTGTTGTTAAATGAACGACAGAGTTGTAGTATACCACATTTCATTATGGGACCAAC
>NW_008785289.1:0-237 GCF_000715545.1 Opisthorchis viverrini
ATAAACAGATTTACAGATAGATTTCGTGTGCATAAGACAAGGTCTTTCAAAATTTTATTCAGAACGTACCACTATTAACCAGGCTGACAATTCCTAATATCAGAGCAAGACTACGTTAGGTGAACGCCTGTATGATACAGCAACTCCTTGGTGTGAATGACGAGGAAAATGTGACAACTAAGGCTTTTAGACCGACCAACTCGTGACAACAGAGTAAAGAAAACCTACATGTACTTA
>NW_008785290.1:0-237 GCF_000715545.1 Opisthorchis viverrini
CATGCTTCCTTCAGGTGGAATGGCAGCTATGAGCCGAAAGTGTATTACAACTGTTCGATTAACCAGTATTTGGTATATTGCCATGTATTCCACCGCTAACCGCATTTGACAGCAAAGCCCTTCCCATCGGTGTTATTCAACTGACTTTTGTAATTTGTAGCATGTGTTCCCTGCTCGGTTTTTTCACCTTGCCAGATATTTTGTTGCCAAACTCAGGTATTTTGGGCATTCACACAG
>NW_008785291.1:0-237 GCF_000715545.1 Opisthorchis viverrini
GATCTTCATGTACCTGACACAAAAAATGTCGGAAATGCAACAAGACTAGGTTCCATTATTAGGTACGATTGAGCTCACCGGATAGCTTTGCTTAAAAACGCATCAGGCATTGCAGATAGATGAATTCAGAGCGCTCAGTGAGTAACTTGGGGGCACCGAGTCCCGGCTACGGGCTACAAGCTCGGCTAAAAACTGATGTTTCATGAGATACACTATATGTTTCATTTACCGTTTCAA
>NW_008785292.1:0-237 GCF_000715545.1 Opisthorchis viverrini
GTAAACATAATCCGATCTCTATATTCAATGAGACTATACAGTTGAGAATTTCATTCGAGTCTTTAAATAATGCGGGTGGGAGGTCATCGGGAGCAGCAGTTTGGTGGCGCTGGACTCATAAGTCTCCGAGGCCGTGGGGGCTTGTACGTCCATCGTCCAGGGTTCTACCTCAACAGTAGGCTCAAGATGTGTAGTATCTGGTAGCCATCACAGCTGTTGTTCGAAGTATTGGGCCCA
>NW_008785293.1:0-237 GCF_000715545.1 Opisthorchis viverrini
CAAAAATCCATTGCACATTTTATCCTAATTTTTGCTCACCGCCCTGACGTGGGGGTTTAGTCAGGCTGCGTGTTGGAATTTCTGAGCACATCGAACTGCAAGAGTCCGTAATCCCCTTTTGCCAAGACCTCCGTTTAGACTTGGAGGCCTGAAAGGTTCCAGACTAACATGTTGTGCATCTCGGCCATGTAATTGGCATTCGGATTGTTTAATTACGTTCCATTTTTTTAGCATTAC
>NW_008785294.1:0-237 GCF_000715545.1 Opisthorchis viverrini
TGAGGCCCTGCTTGCTGCCTGAAAAATAGCGTCGTTGAACCTTACTGATCGCCATGAGTTGCCCAATTCTGACAATTATCAACAAGGAAACGACTGTGAAGTGCTTTGTGGCTTTTCAGAGTATACCTCCACCTACACGGTAACGGTTTAACTGAGAACAACGATGTTAACTCTGGTGCTAACAGTGTATCAGGCACACCACAGCAAATTCATCTACTACAATCTACGCGCGGGCTA
>NW_008785295.1:0-237 GCF_000715545.1 Opisthorchis viverrini
GGTCAGATCACGTGACGTATCACACACTCATCAGTACAGCATAACAGAGCTCACCAACTCAACAGTTTTGGTGCCTGAATGGCACAGTGAAGATATTGCGTGATGGATTCCCCTCTCATTGAAACAGTTTAGTGAAGGTTTCGAGGTATGTAGAAATCAAGTTCACATCACTATCGCATGAACGGTTCCCCACCTGTCCTGGTTCCATTTTCCTGGTGGGTCCACACCAGAGCGGGG
>NW_008785296.1:0-237 GCF_000715545.1 Opisthorchis viverrini
TATACGCATCAATTTTGCCAAATACCTACTCAAATTGGGTTATCCCAGTCTCTTGGCTCATGTCAGATTTCCAATTACTAGATAGAGTGATCACTTAGAAGCATTTTTTGAGGGAATCTTGTGTACCTATGCTTTCCTGTTACCTATAAGCCAGTCGATTTTTGAACGCAAAACAGATTTTTTATATCCTCTATTAATAATTCTGATGTACTCTTCAGACAACTGTCTTGCAAGTGT
>NW_008785297.1:0-237 GCF_000715545.1 Opisthorchis viverrini
CTTAAATGATTAAACCAGCTAAGGTAACTGGAGGTTGAAAACAAGCCAGCAGGGTAAGTCAGCAGACTTGACATTTACGAAAGTCGATAGATACGCACAAAGCTCCGGGAATTCTCCAGGAGATTTCGATCTGTAGGATCACAAATTCTAGGATCGAAGGACGAACGGCGCCAAATCCTGTCTAAGCGAGAGTTAGTCACGCTGCTCATCGGTCCCTCATGAAACTGTAGTTTCGTA
>NW_008785298.1:0-237 GCF_000715545.1 Opisthorchis viverrini
GTGGCTATTGGCTCCAATCTGAGCTCGTCTCTATGCTGGAACGGCAAGCTACGCGATCCCACTACCATGCTGTTTATGCACACCAACAATCAACTTTTCATTTTCCCGCATTCTGCGTACGTTGTGAAATTAATCGAAGTAGTGATAGGAAGCAAATGATAGGTCTCAACTATTTGGCAACGGCAGACGGATGGTTGGGATGAATATAATAATTGCAGAACACACCAGTGTCACAGG
>NW_008785299.1:0-237 GCF_000715545.1 Opisthorchis viverrini
CTCAGTAAAAAGTTGTTCATTCACTCATTAAGAGCATGTATGACGTTTGAAATTTCATCGGACTTCCTCTCAACGAGATGAGTCAGTGGGCTGGTCGTACAGCTTATTTCACTAGTTTCTCAGATTTTGCTGTCTCTCTCTAGTTGAGGGACAAAAATAGCCAAAATGTAACACTGCTACCGTGCAACTCGAAAGAACCACAATGGTGGCGGTGCTCCTTAATCGCACATGACTAGA
>NW_008785300.1:0-237 GCF_000715545.1 Opisthorchis viverrini
AGTAACGTTCGATATTTTCCTCCTATTGTCTGGCGTGAAGTTACCTGGCCATCTCTCCTACGTAGACCTTAGGCAGTCGTTCCACTTGACTTTGTAAACACAGTCCCTGGTTCTGTTCAACCAGAGGTGATCCTTAACTTGCACCAGTGCAGACCGCAGAGTATTTCCCTTCTGTAAGACTAGACCTATGTTAGTCATGTTCGGAATCATTTGGATGACCTCCCATGTCCCTGGTTT
>NW_008785301.1:0-237 GCF_000715545.1 Opisthorchis viverrini
AAAATGTCGGCTAGCGTGGGGTGCAATGTTTAGCCCATGGCGGCGCCATCAGTTAGACAATAGGGTATGCCAATTAACAATGGTTGCATTTTCAGTGTGCATCGCAATTCATTGACAGCCAAACGTTTTGCTTCCATGTGGTTGCAAAGTTATTGAGCAGTTTCAGTTACGGAGAAGTCAGTAAACAGTGAAAACACGTCGAATGAACAAATGAACAAATCTTCCAGTTCAAGGTCT
>NW_008785302.1:0-237 GCF_000715545.1 Opisthorchis viverrini
TATATATGTAACTGGACGAGCCTTATGGTGGTATGGCAGTGAAACATCGTTGCCAACGGTGATGTCGCTGCCTTTGGTGATGGTGATGCTGATCCATTCAGCACTTTCATCAGCATATATCAGCATATATATATCTGGGAACTGCTGCCAGAATTGGCTGGGATGGCGTTGGGTTGATTCCTAAGCCTTGGGTGATTCAACTTTTAACTGACGAACAACCACGGAACATTAGATGAA
>NW_008785303.1:0-237 GCF_000715545.1 Opisthorchis viverrini
CTTTCAGCTAAGCTTCTAACAGGCCGATTTTCAGATCAACGCACTTGTACTTCATGAAACTATCAGTCATTTTACCTGACATGTTCTTAGTTTAGTGTAGGCTTTGTAGCCATGTTTATGTTGACTGTTTATTTAGTAATCATTGATCGTCATCCAGATACTCAATTATCTAATTCGGTGTTTAATGTCGACCATTTGTCTAGCCTGTCAAAATTGCTTGATCGGTTATCCAGCAAA
>NW_008785304.1:0-237 GCF_000715545.1 Opisthorchis viverrini
GTGGTCACAAAGTGTGTGCCCTATTCACGGAGTTTCAGTAAAGCTCCCGGTGTATTCCATCATACCTGTCGCCCACTTCAACGAAGTGATTTACCACTGTCTTTGATCCAACGGATAGCTGACACTCCAGGAGGTGACATATATGAGATATGATGGCCTACTGCTCATAGAAAACCTTGTTCCCTAGGAATTTGCATCGAAATTTAAATTCCTTAAGATCTATGTAAATCGATCCTG
>NW_008785305.1:0-237 GCF_000715545.1 Opisthorchis viverrini
ACAGTCAGCAGTTGGTCTGATATTTTTTTTAATTTTCGAACCTACTGGTAGTGTGAACTCTGACGAGGTTTCAACTGTCAACATGTACCTAGAGGATTAGACCGGGGTAAGTATATTATCATGTCCATATTGCGATTTTCTCTTTGCTTCTTACTATGTTATGTTATGAAATTTTGTCCAAAGTCTCGTTTAGAATGTCATGGTTACCTACTACTAATCCGCACACAATATTGGGGA
>NW_008785306.1:0-237 GCF_000715545.1 Opisthorchis viverrini
AATCATCAACGGCCAAAAGTGCTGAGTGTTCCGGCGGTTCGTAGAGGCACGGCCGGCGATGACTGGTCTGCATCCAATGCCTATCAGACAGCCTGGGTCAAAGACAAAAGTTCGTCGTTAATACCGCAATACCCCATCCAACCTGATTACAAAACCAATATTCAAGTATGTTGATAGTGTTAAGCTGTTAGGCTGACTTGTTCACGTTTTCAAGCGTCAGAAACCACCTGAGCAGTA
>NW_008785307.1:0-237 GCF_000715545.1 Opisthorchis viverrini
CTTTAACATCGGCTCAATTGAGCAGTAGAACTGCATACTGGGTTGACAGACATTAAAAGAAGATTAAGGTCCACTTGAGCTCTCGTTCACGCAATCCACTATGCAAGCGAGTGCTTGAAACATCAGTGGGTGAGAAATCCACGAACGCATTATTCAAGTTGTGCAAGCCATGCACTTCTCAAGACAATGCAATGTGTCAACGCAGTGCACAGCGCACAATCCCACGTGTTCGGTGCT
>NW_008785308.1:0-237 GCF_000715545.1 Opisthorchis viverrini
TCGTATGTGTCGAGTATTGTGCGTAAAAACCTGGCCTTGAGTAGGTACCCTAAGGCTCCAAGAAACGCCTTGCAGATGACTCCCAATACAGAGCAAACCGATTTGCAGTGTTCTGCGACTGGTTGCCACACATCAGTTTCATCTCCAGACGGCTGCTTTCTATCCCCAACTCGCGGAAGCAGAGGGTGGCTAACCCTTGACCTGGCAAAGGGGTTTGAAGGAGATTACGAAACGTTT
>NW_008785309.1:0-237 GCF_000715545.1 Opisthorchis viverrini
CAGAACCTCCGGGTAGGCATAACAAAGTCTGAGTTGGATTTCTGTACGGTACTTGGAGTGTATGAGAGATTCACAAATTATACAAATCTCAACAGAGGTACGCGTTCAATACAAACGGGCCACTTGTAATACGAAAATACAAAGCAGGAGAGCAAACAGGCTCCCACGTGCGGCAGCCACACGTGCGAAGTCGGATACAAATAGCCGGATGACCTCAAGTCAAATAGGTGAAGTGGT
>NW_008785310.1:0-237 GCF_000715545.1 Opisthorchis viverrini
AAAGGGTGCTACAGCTGAACGATTACTGTCTAGTGGAGCTTGGTTGCTCATTTTGGACGTACGTATCACCCACAACGGTGATAGCGTCCCGTCTTCCTACTGACGGAAACAGTTCACAAAGGTATCGATAAAAAAGATCTTTCTTAGCTCAAGTCTTTCGAGGCGCATACTGACACGACAGATATCCGTGGTCGCATTGGTCTGCAGTGACCTTAATTGAACAAGGGCACCGTATAC
>NW_008785311.1:0-237 GCF_000715545.1 Opisthorchis viverrini
CTGCCAAACAATGATTGCTGATGTATAACCCGATGCAAAAAGGACGGAAATTTTAATCAAATCCAGGCGTGGTTACAGAGGTATCTCTTGTACGCAGCAGTATAGGAATTCAGGCACCTTTCAGGGCCTTTGGACCTCCACAACCTGCCTCAGTTAAGTTTTTAAGACTACTGAGTCCACGGCTTCTGAGAAAGTCATGGGCTTTTTCTAGCTAGCATTGGTTATCAATTTAAGCGC
>NW_008785312.1:0-237 GCF_000715545.1 Opisthorchis viverrini
AGAGTCTCCAGCAGTTCACCTGATTAGGTACCCGTCCAGCTGGTGGGGGATGGTGATCCTAGTCCCCCCAGGTGTTTTTTATCTATACTACACGAATCTGAACATTACATTTTGCAGACTTCCCGTATCGGTTTCCAGTTTGTACCAACCTGCATTTACATTAGCCATAAATGTGCATTACAGGCAGCTTCAGTTATGGTGACATTTGTGTATTCACCGATAAACATGTTGGTGTGC
>NW_008785313.1:0-237 GCF_000715545.1 Opisthorchis viverrini
AACAAACCTGCAACTTGCAAGTGAAGCCATATCGCCTGATGACAGAGAAAATCATCAAGCAAACCAGTATGAATGGAATCGTTGACGTAGATTTGTTGAGCGTATGGTTAGTGGTCTTATGTAGGCCGAGTTGATGCCTAATGAAGGGATAATTAGCAGTAGGTTTGGAAACCCCAACCTCACCAATGTTCACCTTCTCTCTTGAACAAATTTCGTAGCACAAGCTCGGCCACACAG
>NW_008785314.1:0-237 GCF_000715545.1 Opisthorchis viverrini
GCTCGGGTGCAGGGTGCTGACTTAACCCGAGGGCACGGAGAGTAAGGTATCATTGACTGACTACTAATCTGGTTGCGTACAGCAGACGAATATTTAGCAGCACCGGACCCTTTGACTTTAGAGGTATTTTGACCGTATCGGGAAATTTGCCGGCAGTCTCGGTCAACCGATGGGCGATCGGGATGTGCGGTTTTCAGGGCCGACCTTCTCTAGCCCGTCCTTCCTCGGGGGAAGGCA
>NW_008785315.1:0-237 GCF_000715545.1 Opisthorchis viverrini
CCTTTATGAAAATACTCTTTGATTTATCGAATATCGTACCAACGGAGTCATGAGGCGGGCTTTGTGCCGCACATTCGGTTTAAACATTTCACAAATGAGATATTCAGGTTCCCGGTTAAAACAGTCTGGTATGCAAACGAGTGCATCTCAATTTTTGGTGAAGTTATGGCAGTGTGAATCAAAACCTTAACTTACGGCGAAGCTACCTATACGGGCGTCTGTCCCTCCCATGTTTAG
>NW_008785316.1:0-237 GCF_000715545.1 Opisthorchis viverrini
AATATCTAACATAGTGCAATCTATCACTGGTCTTCATACGAAAGGCACTGTAGTTGCATAAGCTAATCAAATTTGTCACATTATTTTCCCTACCAAATTGGATTCTGAAGCTGGTTGAAGGTGATATTAAAACTTGATTAAACAAACTGCGTCAGTTGATGGGACTGTTTACTTCAAAGCTGGATCACACAGCCGAATCACTACATATTGTTGTGGTGGGGTGATTTTACTAAAAAA
>NW_008785317.1:0-237 GCF_000715545.1 Opisthorchis viverrini
GCTTCCTTACATGTGCATCAGTACAAATTAAAAGTGTTGAAATAGATTAATTCCATTCACTGTAACTAAACGTGACATAATAACAGTGACCATACCCCAGCTGTGATAACTTGACCTTCAACCGAGTACACCACGTATTATTACCTTTACTTTTACTTTACTATTTCCTTCACTTTTTAGTGCCGGTTAACTCAGGTCAGCGGAACTTTTCTGAAAAATATACCAACCTTGCCAAAC
>NW_008785318.1:0-237 GCF_000715545.1 Opisthorchis viverrini
ATTTGCTAAGTTGGAGCTGCGGAGAAAAAAAAAAGTTCAAATTAAACGCGGTCAATTGAGCAGTGCTGCTGCACGCGGTTAACAATTTCGCTCTGCTGTGCCGAAGAACATCGAGCCGTTATACAGAACATGCCCGGGTTCGTCAACGTGTCCAAAAAAATTAATGTATTTGCACACAGTCCACACGTATCAGACACAAAAGCTGGTCGGACTCTCCTACGCCTCTGTTGAATATGT
>NW_008785319.1:0-237 GCF_000715545.1 Opisthorchis viverrini
CCAGGAGACTGTGTTCGTCAGACCTCTGGACGGGCAATGCGGAACGAAATTGTTTCTAACCCGTCTCGGTTCGGTCTCGGACAATTATTCCGTTAAAACCATTCCTCTCCAGCCTGCTAAGCCAGTTGTTAATATTGCATGCATCACTTTCATGGTATCACCATCTCCAGGCTACATGACGCTGATGCCTTTCCCAAAGTACGACGACCGGCTCTGGGTAGAGGCCGAGGTTAGATG
>NW_008785320.1:0-237 GCF_000715545.1 Opisthorchis viverrini
TGAAACGGACCGATTATAATTTTCCCAGTTGATGGTGTATTTTTCGTTGGTTGAAAACCACTATCCTATTTTGAAGATATCACAAGTCAACTGGCTTTGAGTTGCATCATTTCATCAATAGAAATTTATCTTATTGTTTCAAAGCAGTTCTAGGACTGACATTCTCTACTTTTTATTTTTCTCACTTTATTGTATTCGCAGTCTTTTGTGTGTGCGTCATTAAGCCCCATCGACTTG
>NW_008785321.1:0-237 GCF_000715545.1 Opisthorchis viverrini
TGAAGGTTTTTGTTATGTTATTGGTGAAGCTTTATCTTTTGGAATACCTGTGATTTGCTTTGATACTTTTAATTCATGTCATGAAACATTAGCAAATGATAGAGGTTTTATTGTTAAACAGCATGATTATGATACATTTGCACAGAAAATTAATTTAATTATGAATGAAAATCAACAAGATTATTATCAGCGTTGTTTAAAAATAATTGAATATGCAAGTAATAATTTAACAATTGA
>NW_008785322.1:0-237 GCF_000715545.1 Opisthorchis viverrini
GTGTTGCAAAACGTGTGTCATAAACATTGTTGTACTCTTCTGTTGGAACTTCGAGCGAGCTACACAGAGCCGACCCAGACACTATCCATGACTGAGTTGCGTTTCAGGGAGCTTCAAAAGCTCCCCCATTCAGAAACACACGATCACTCGACTCAAGCACAGTCAGCGGTGCACAGCCTCGCTCCACAAGAAACACTCGATGATGTAACTTCTGTTAGTCATCAAACACTTGCAACA
>NW_008785323.1:0-237 GCF_000715545.1 Opisthorchis viverrini
TGAGCGGAGCCATACCAGTCTTTATACACCAAGCGGTTCAAGTCGACGTTCATCAGATCGCACAGAATAGCTGCCCTTAGATTTGGAGCTCAATGGATTTCCGCGACAGCACTTGGGTTGACTAGTTGACTGAATAAACGATTGGATTAAATGAATGATACAGAAATTCAGGACGGGGTCTATCCAGAACACAAGAACAAAACAGCTCTGTACGATAATTCAGCCTTAGTATGTCTC
>NW_008785324.1:0-237 GCF_000715545.1 Opisthorchis viverrini
ATTTCTGCCGTAGGAAGTAGGGGCAAAAAACAGCTCTCCGTTCCAGTATCACACACTATTAGTCAAAAATGTGGATCATTTCAAATCAACCCTTGATTACATACCCATGATCTCTGTTTTTTCTAACCTGATGATGTCTTACAATAACTGTGTCGAAATAAACACTTTCTAGCGTGGTTCCTCCGTTAGAGCAAGCACTCATGGAATGGTCATTTGGATTGTACTGTCGGTATCGTT
>NW_008785325.1:0-237 GCF_000715545.1 Opisthorchis viverrini
AAAGCCGTCAGCGTAATCAACAAACAATTTAAGAACTCTCACTTACTGTTGAGGGCTTGATGCAGGAAAGTAAGAACAAGATCGGTGGATGGATCTCATGCAACTTGGCAGTGTCGAGGAGCTCAACTGATGAGGATGGTTCGGCTAAAATTGTAGGAACTCGCATGGGTCTGTGTGGACAGGGGGCGAAATATTGTTCGGTTTGTCCAAGTTCTTGGAAAAACGCCTTCTAGCATC
>NW_008785326.1:0-237 GCF_000715545.1 Opisthorchis viverrini
GCTCTGCAGCGAGACATTAGAAATCCAGGATTTCAAGTCGTATGAAAAACATGCACTTGAATTAACAGCTGGAAGGACATTGACGTAGATCACAACCAGATATTGTCCCGGAACAGCGCCTTGAGCGATGAGGACAGGCGCAGAAGAAGAGTGGGTCGTACCCACTTTTGCTCGAAATGTTGTGTCTGACAGGAACGACTTAATCCAGCGTGGAACCCCCCTGACTTCCGTGAGACT
>NW_008785327.1:0-237 GCF_000715545.1 Opisthorchis viverrini
TCGTCCTAATGATAAAGCTCAGAGTAGTGTAATGTTGTGCAATGTTCTGTCACAAGCAAATTTCCATACTTCTTCAGAAAAATTTGAAACGGCAGCAGAAAGTACTTATAGCACAATCAGTAGGTTTTCTAAGGTTGCAGCTTGTCAAGATTGTAGTTGTTTTCAACATAATCAAAACAAAATAAAACTATTTTCTTGGATTTGAGAAACCCGTTCTCTAATAGGTCGAATAATTCC
>NW_008785328.1:0-237 GCF_000715545.1 Opisthorchis viverrini
TAGAAAACTGGCAAAAACCAACCCTACCAATTTTGCTCCAAGAAGTGGGTTGGTTGAAACACCATCTCTATTACGGGAGTTCTGTCGCTTTTCAAAAATGCCTGATATGATACCATGTCTGCTTATACCTGTATAAACCTAACAATGCTGTAAGATGTTATCTTCATTCCAGCACAATTGGGAAAGTTTGTAACCGACAGAAAAGAATGATTTGAAAAACGATCGATGGACTGATCA
>NW_008785329.1:0-237 GCF_000715545.1 Opisthorchis viverrini
TGGTTAGTTCAGCAAAGAACACATGCGCCTCTTCCTCTTCTTCAAGGATGCGAACGACGTCTGCATAATCGACATGATTTTTGCCAGATATTCGAAAACCGGGAGCAGAAATTATTTCATCATTCGCCTTGTTATCTCGTCAATCACGAACTCAAGCGGGAACGAAGAGACGGCGCCCTTGAGTGACACAATTTCATGTACGGAAACTTTCGAAGCTCCCGCATATTTCCGTAATAT
>NW_008785330.1:0-237 GCF_000715545.1 Opisthorchis viverrini
GGACAGGGTTTTGTCACGTGATTTGTGCGGTTGCGGAACAAACGAGTCACCTGATCTAGTGAGCACGGATGTACTAGGCAAATTAAGCGAAGTTGGTTGAAGAGACAAGGAAGTGACCGGTGCAAACTCGACACTGCTAATCAGATGTTCTCACCAGACGACAGTGAAGCACCGATAGCCTTCATATGTCCTCGGCGCACAGAGGCCTCGTTGCATAAAACAGAATGCATCGCAATG
>NW_008785331.1:0-237 GCF_000715545.1 Opisthorchis viverrini
CTGTGAGACTTGGCCTGTTCGAGCGGCGGGACTGAGACATCTTCAGGTGTTCGACCATCTGCAGGTGTTTGAACCACAGATCATGTGGGATGGTGACGGAGAATCCGCGATAGGACAATTAGAAAGGTTGTTTTCGGTTGTACAACGGGAACTTTCATTGATTGGTGTTTCCAACACCAGAGGCTGTGTTGGTTAGGCCGTGTATTTTATATGCCGAACCATCGTTTTCCGAAGAGA
>NW_008785332.1:0-237 GCF_000715545.1 Opisthorchis viverrini
CCCATTTCTTGAAGCAAAGAACTGCAGAAGAATTTACCAGACAGCTGGTTTTTATGCGGATGATTTAAGCATGGCATCTTGCAATTTCGGAAACATTTTTTGCAAGACAAATGTGGTTGAAGTCTCGGAATGTGTGGTCTTTGTCTGTAGCGTTCTGACATTTATGTGGTGACGCCGTGAACGCATAAGTAGAGAAAAAGGCGAGACAGGCAACGCAGTGTTTCCGGTTATAAACAT
>NW_008785333.1:0-237 GCF_000715545.1 Opisthorchis viverrini
CCTTTAGGAACCTTGCGTCCCATATATAGGACGGGCGTAAAATTACCCTCTAGATGCCCCATTTTATATTTATTCAACAAATATCCGTACTGAATATTTTAAACATGCTGTATAATCTCCATTTTTTTCTCTTCAAAATGCCGTTTATTTCATAATGCTACCTTGTTTGGTTTCTGTATTACTCACATTTTAAATACAGGGTGTGCTAAAATTTGAAAAAAAAAATCCGTCGCCAAA
>NW_008785334.1:0-237 GCF_000715545.1 Opisthorchis viverrini
GCAGTGTAAACTCTGCCCTCGACAGACAAGCTGACATCACGTCAACGTCATAGGTGTCGGAGGTTGGCAAAGGTTGCCCCAGCCTTTCCTATTCGAGGAGTAATCTCATTTCCGGCCAGTGTGAACCTGTACAGCTGTCCAGATAAACAAGTTTATCTCCCACATCGATTGGCTCGTACGCAGGCATGAGGTATGGGTTTTCGAACCGAGTCTTGTAGCAGCTGTTTACACTTTGCA
>NW_008785335.1:0-237 GCF_000715545.1 Opisthorchis viverrini
ACATCATCCGCATGTTCACATATCATGCCCACTTGGTATCTTCGTTCTGTCTTAGGGAAAAAGTTTCGGACGTGTGCCATGACAGCACTCCGGAATTTCGGGCGCTTACTTGATGCGGCTTTGCCAAACAGGTTTCGGCGAATACTGCGTCACGATTGGCTAGTGTGCTCAGGCTTCTGATCAATTAGAGTTCGCCTGGATGCTGGAGCAGCGAGCGTCCCGAACTTTTGGTCAATC
>NW_008785336.1:0-237 GCF_000715545.1 Opisthorchis viverrini
GAATCGTCGCTGCGAATTTCCAGCTGGCTAAAGAGCATTCCAAGCAATGAAAGGGCGCCAGGGACCAAACTGGCGTACTTTCCCGGCGGTCTATGTGGAAGATGGGACCTCGAGTAGGCACGAAACGATTGAAGTGAGAAATCAATATGTTTCCCTGTTGAAGGGAAACGGTCATTGCTTCTCGTTGTACTTAACGAATAGAGAACAAGGCATTCGAGAAATACACTCATTTGCAAA
>NW_008785337.1:0-237 GCF_000715545.1 Opisthorchis viverrini
TTGTGTGAAATCCTTACAGGCGTCTCCGGGTTTTAACTTAGGATCATACAAACCGTCTTTCTCATTTTACCATCACCCAATATCCATAATCGGATGCACCGTCTGAGCTTCGTCGAAACAAACGATTCATCGCTGATTGCTGACAAGTGTGTTGTTTCAACCAAAGTGCAGAGTTGTGATGCCCTACTAAAACGCAGTTAATGATACCCCTGAACGTTGCTTCTAAGCATTTGCTGT
>NW_008785338.1:0-237 GCF_000715545.1 Opisthorchis viverrini
AACACATGTTACTTATCATTAACGTGTTTCCACGAACTTTTCTTATACTACTGATGGCTGTTTCGTACGTACCAACCATTTTTATCATGTTCCCCTCACCACAAAACATCCATTAAGTGTGTTTTATGGGACTATATTTTCAGCGCCAAAGTGGCATTTTGCTGTCCATATCCAATATGCGTCAGCTGCACGCCCTTACACTTAGGTGGCATGATAAATCTCAGTGTTTCTTCTATC
>NW_008785339.1:0-237 GCF_000715545.1 Opisthorchis viverrini
AATGGTCAAAAATGTCCAAAATTTCTGAAGCACTCACATCAGTATCACGTGGAATTCCTTCTAGCTTGCACTTTAGTGGGGTCAACGTTAATCAATCCCAGTTCATAATGAAATACAATAATGTCAATGTCGACTGGTTCTCCGTGCTATCTGTTTCACAACCTTCTTGATCAATGTTTTCAAGGAAAATGAGTAACACATTTCAGCACCAGCCACATAATTTGTTCACTCGTCTGT
>NW_008785340.1:0-237 GCF_000715545.1 Opisthorchis viverrini
TTCCCATGAAAATCCGTTCAACCGTCCACCCGTTCCTCATAGCCTCGTTGTTGAACAGCATTGGGAATTGTTCCAAGCAATAAACCGAAGAGCTCCGAGGAGATTCCAGTGCACCTATTGTGGGAATGTGTATCTACGCGAACCCTCCCTAAAGGCACATCTTCGCACATGCAAGGTGCGACTCTCAGTGAATCCGATTGATCTGGATAGGAAATTGCTGAAATGCGAGTACTGTGA
>NW_008785341.1:0-237 GCF_000715545.1 Opisthorchis viverrini
GTAATGCATTCCGGCTTGGATTTTTGAGGTATGATTGTTGCATTTAGTTGGTTGTTAACTTGTCACTGATGCACTGTCAAACCAATTGCACAACGTTATATTTTGCGAAGAAATGTTGCAAACACATTATCGAAGACCCTTTTCGGAGGGGAAGAGTATGTGGGATCTGCTACACTACACTTCTGCGTCGATATGATACCAAACACTAAACAGTGGGAGGGGAAATCTGACTAGGCT
>NW_008785342.1:0-237 GCF_000715545.1 Opisthorchis viverrini
TACAACTATACACATATATGGCGATATTTCAAATAACGTGGGGAAAGTACCATAGGGCGGCCTGGCGCATGCAGCACACTAACTCGCCTGAAAACATGATATGATAACGAGAGATTCAGCTGGGTTCCAGGAGAGTATCTCGAAAAAAACAAATTAGTTTGCAAATGAGATTATATTCGGTAATTTTTTTTTGAAGTAGTACATGGGCTTTAGGGTAACCCGGGGAATGCGCCTACC
>NW_008785343.1:0-237 GCF_000715545.1 Opisthorchis viverrini
AAACGACCCGTCGAAATAGAAATCCTCTATAAATAAATGGCTAAATCAATACGCAGGGATGTGACGTTGTTACAGTAACGGTCAACATGAGATTCCGACAACGTCGCTGAAGGCCATTATTCGCCAAAATGACAGGGCCACAAAATTCAGAGATTTCGTCCCTTAAGTTTAGTACTGAAAGGGCAGTGCGGTTCAGATATTTCGCTCTGTAAATCTGCCTGGATGAAGCAGACACGT
>NW_008785344.1:0-237 GCF_000715545.1 Opisthorchis viverrini
AGTATATCTGAGCTTGATACCGTATTCCAACTAAGAACGCGATTATTTCCAGTGGGAATGATCTTGTTGTGTTGTTATTTAACCTGCACTGTCTGCGGACTCGTTATGTATTTCAGAG
This sequence comes from Opisthorchis viverrini, assembly GCF_000715545.1. Lineage (NCBI taxonomy): Eukaryota > Metazoa > Platyhelminthes > Trematoda > Opisthorchiida > Opisthorchiidae > Opisthorchis > Opisthorchis viverrini. The sequence continues at coordinate 119 of NW_008785344.1, forward strand.
AATGGAGACCATTCACAGAAGTGTATGCTATCATCAATACTGCAAAATGCATCAAATTCTCTTTCAGCACTATACTGAATGAGGGGCGAGATTGCCGTTAAACGGTGTTGTGCCAAAGT
>NW_008785345.1:0-237 GCF_000715545.1 Opisthorchis viverrini
CTAAAGTGCTGGTAGGAATTATTCAATATACTCAGCGAAAATCCACGAAAATGCTAACGAGACGCACCAACCTGTTAGCGCATTATGCATGTCAAGTGATCGATAGATTCGCCCCAGCCGAACGTTTCGTCACACACTATCCTCAGTTAACTTTTTACCAAATAATAAACGGGAAGTTTAGTGTTGCCATCGGACATTTACTTTGCAAATTGAGACAAAAGTGGATGTAACCGATTT
>NW_008785346.1:0-237 GCF_000715545.1 Opisthorchis viverrini
TTCTAGGAGAAAGCAGAGAAAGTCACGTCGTCACTCGATGGGACGAGGTCTTAGGGTTGCCCTTCAGGTTTGTCCCGCTAATTTCTTGTTTTTGGCGATTTGAGTAGTGTGTTTTATATGAAGTTTTTCTCAAAACTTTCCAGTTGCTGGCCAAACGTCTTTAGAACAAAGGTTGTCCCAGAAATTTGTGGCGAAACATGCAAATACCATCATCATGGCGAAATTGAAAAGTGTTTG
>NW_008785347.1:0-237 GCF_000715545.1 Opisthorchis viverrini
CGTGATCGATAGCGTAACATATGGCAGCTCCATACGAGGCAGAGCTACTTAGAACAGGTTTGCACCAAAAGCCGCCAGTGATTCAATGGCCAAGTGAGATAAGTTGCGTATGAACCTTCTGCTCCTTGGTCCAGGTCCGGGCGACGTCGTCTGACTGCTTCTCGAATTTCCGCATTAGCACGTTACTTCATATGTAGTGGTCTGGCTAAACAATAAGTTACTTTACCAGTAGTGTGT
>NW_008785348.1:0-237 GCF_000715545.1 Opisthorchis viverrini
AGAAGTTCAATTTTAACTGTCAACCCTTTACAAGAAGTGGAAACTTCCTCTCTTGTATGGTTTTCTCTGACCAGAAACCCAAACCAGATTTTCCTGTTATATTGCAGTTTATTGTGGACTAATGTGAGAAAACCAATCGGCAGTTTGTTAGTTAAGAGAACTTATACAAGAGCTTTATAAATTTCTGGGTCAAGGTTCCTGTGATCATGGGTCGGAATAAACACTGTATGGTTTGAA
>NW_008785349.1:0-237 GCF_000715545.1 Opisthorchis viverrini
ACAGTCTATGGCCAGTACACAGCTGAAGTTCGCCATTTCCGAGTTCAATCCAAGTCGACCTAATTAGATCTCAGAGTCCCTAAGCATGTCCACTTGCGGATTCATATCTCTGATATCCACCATGACATCTGGACTTAGCCAGCTGTATGTTATGCTTGACAAGGACTGGATCTTAATGACAATTAGAGTAAGAAAAGACTGAGGTCTGAGAAGCTAGGCTTTATTCATCCAAAGCTT
>NW_008785350.1:0-237 GCF_000715545.1 Opisthorchis viverrini
ATTTATTATTCTCTTGTGTTAATATTCCAAATGCTGTATGTATACACCAAATGAAATACGTACGTGATTCTTTTTACGCCATGCTGTATCCAGGATTTCTAGTTCCTCTGATTATGCCGATATATGTGCGGAAATTAATCCTGACACACATCGTTTTGGATGAGCTCAGGACACGTTCGCGTTGCTTAACTGCGCCTTCTGAGCTTTCGAAGCCAGTATCAAGATTCTATCAACTCA
>NW_008785351.1:0-237 GCF_000715545.1 Opisthorchis viverrini
CTTGATGTAAAAAGAGGTTTTCTAAGGTATACATTGTTGTCGGCCATTGAAAAGATAGTAGTATGTCCACATGGATCACACTACATAAGCAGTTGAAATGGAATGGTTTCTCTAGTGTTATCTGGTTTGTGGCTTTAAACGCTTTTCATAAATTGCAATCTTTGGTTGCAACACGTCACGCCACAACACGCCACAAATATTGGTCCCATTTTGTCATTTTCTGAACAGCCTAGTAAA
>NW_008785352.1:0-237 GCF_000715545.1 Opisthorchis viverrini
ACTGATCACCAGACTGTAGATCCATTAGAGCACAGCCACTTATTAGGTACTATTGTGATTTTGAGCACGCTTCGTACGAGCAGCAGCTTCAGGTTGGGCAAATGATGTCATGCGCACTTTCTCGACAAACTCTTGCACATCGGTTCTCGTACGGTGTACTCCTTCACCTGATTTGCGTGTCCTGAGTGGATTAGGGCCTCGTGCTACTTCACGTAACGCTACGTGTTCGCACGACGA
>NW_008785353.1:0-237 GCF_000715545.1 Opisthorchis viverrini
TGACCTCAACGGCCAACAAAGACATCCCTAAATCTGATTTGGTCAAATGCAGTTATCAATATGATCAAGCCAGGTTGGTTCACAACAGTCCTTTCACTAAAAATATCTACACGTACTAAAAACTTTACGAACTATTAGTGATATATTGCTAACGAAGACCGACAAAGGAGTTGGAATGGTCATAATGTACTACTCATAAGGTTGCACGTTCAGTTGCCTGGAAACGTCACAAACGAG
>NW_008785354.1:0-237 GCF_000715545.1 Opisthorchis viverrini
AATATTTTCGACAAATGAACAACTGAACATGCTTCTTATGCAGACAGAACGGATTCTAGATGACCGACCTATAGTCTTGCTGTCATTAGAGAGCAACGGTTTGCAGCCACTTACTCCAAACGGTTTGTTGCTCGTGCGGTGCTGTCCTGCTGTACTTGGTCGCAGCGGTTTGGGCACGCAAGATCATGCCAGTTGGAAACAGGTCAACTATATTGCTGGCGTATTCTGGCGTCGTTG
>NW_008785355.1:0-237 GCF_000715545.1 Opisthorchis viverrini
ACTGGATGTTTAAGGAACCAGGTGACCAATTCACATTCCAATGACAGTCTAATAAGTGTTCGCTTCAGTGGCAGAAACACCTAACATTGAATCTACTATCAAAGAAGACTGCCAAATAAGTGGCGAATCAATAAAAACAATTAAAATATCTCTTGATGGAACCAAGTGTAAATCCGATAAAAGTCTTCTTGTGGTGTGCTACAAATGTCGATATATATATACATATATATATATATA
>NW_008785356.1:0-237 GCF_000715545.1 Opisthorchis viverrini
TTGGTTAGTGAAAACAAAAACTTTGCTAATTCCAATGACAATAGGACGAATTCGTGATCTGTTCGCCATGGGTCACACACTAATTAGCCGAATCAGTTCATTGTTACGTGTCCATACCATGAACAGCCACCATGCAGGCACGTGTTTTCGTACGTTTTTCCACGTGCGCGACCAATAATTTAAAAAATTCACAATTCGAACGTACAGTATGACCTATCACTGTGGCGCGTCTTATTC
>NW_008785357.1:0-237 GCF_000715545.1 Opisthorchis viverrini
CAAGCCGTCACCATGTGACGACAGGTTAAGAGCCACTGGTTACTAAATGAACAGGTACATTTTAAACGTTCCTCTAGGCGCACTAAGTGATCGTCGGAGAATCTTAACCAATCAATACCACTCTCCACGACTTCCACCGTAACATTGTTGTTTTCTAATACTAAATTCCGAGCGAAGGGCGTCAGACAATTTAAAAGGCTCAAAACGCGGTCTTCTGAGAGAGCTTCATCAGCACCT
>NW_008785358.1:0-237 GCF_000715545.1 Opisthorchis viverrini
ATCTCTCTGGACGTTTAGTCCACCTATTCTCGGCTTATTGTTCCCTAAGTGCGTGGGTCTCCAACTTATTTCTTGAGTAACCCGTCTAATGTGAGGTCACACCACAGACTCTAGATCAAGTCTGGTGTGAAGCCACAGGTTCTCAGAAGGATTTTTCTCTCATACATTGAGGACATTTACCTGAGTTGTCCAACTTTAAGTGAACGAGTGTATGAAGAGCCTAATCCAGGTGATAGC
>NW_008785359.1:0-237 GCF_000715545.1 Opisthorchis viverrini
CTTCGCTGCGAACTTGTTCGTTAGCGAACACGAATTAAGCTGTTAGAAGTCATTTCACACGAAAGCAAACATTTCAGCTGCACAGTTTCTCAAGCATCCTCTCGAGCTTTCTGGAAGATTCTTCGAATATTATAAAATAATGGACGAACATTGCAAAGCCCCTGAATAACCTCCATAGTAACCCTCACCTTCCATCGGATGCGGGAGGAGGCTTACACACCAGACCGTAGACTACTC
>NW_008785360.1:0-237 GCF_000715545.1 Opisthorchis viverrini
GATTTTCACCTTTGAGAATCTTGAAGGCCTTCATAACCAGCGAAGCACTGATCTCCCGACAAAATCGCTTGCATGAGGTAATCAGCTGTTGCACTTTCTTCTTGAGTTTAGATCGGGTGTCCTGCCAGTGAGCCTTTGAAGCCCTTATCTCCAGTTGCGAACATGACTAAAACTATCCTCCAACGCTGGATCTTTTTAGGCGCCAAGTCATTTTGTGTAAAGATACCGAGCAATTTG
>NW_008785361.1:0-237 GCF_000715545.1 Opisthorchis viverrini
AATGTACCGTCAATACGGTCTGTGGTCGAGGAATATTCCAAACTGTTCAAGGGCGATGAGTAACTGTTTGGCTTCTGCCCGCGGACTGAACACGAATTTCCCCTGTCGACTGAACGCTTTCGACCTTATCGGCCCCCGTCCGTTGCGGCTTCCTCTACGGGAGGAACTCCGTAAGCAGATTTCGATGTCGAAGGATGGCATAACTGTAGAAGCCAATAGTGCGTACAATTCTCTGGT
>NW_008785362.1:0-237 GCF_000715545.1 Opisthorchis viverrini
AATTAACCGAACCAAGTTGTCTTGGTGATGACTAGCAAACTTTTAGTGGCGTAATGTACACGTCGCAATGTCACACTGTTTGCTGTGGATCAGTCCGTGTAATGCAGCAAACCGAATGATTGCAATTAGGACTAGACTAGAACGTACAACAACTTCACATGTGGAACTTATAAGTCTACGTAATCACCAATGTCCTTATCCACTCAACTAGGAACAACTAAATGTTTGTCTCTGTAA
>NW_008785363.1:0-237 GCF_000715545.1 Opisthorchis viverrini
CACATATTCCAACATCTATATTTTGAATGATCAATGAACGAATAAGACAGGCACTTCCACCTATATTGCATTTATCTATGAAGGAATCTTGTGCTATCATTCGCCAGGCGGGCGTGGTTTAATGATTACATCAACAGTTTGCTCAGCTGACCAATGTCGATCAATTAGAAACTCAAATTCAATTGTGACACGCCCCACTGAGGAGCGGCTACGTCTTGTAGAAGTAAAAGACTACTT
>NW_008785364.1:0-237 GCF_000715545.1 Opisthorchis viverrini
GCACAGGCGTCTGGGACTACCTGGGTTTTCGCACCATGAACTACAAGTTAGCAAACGTCGGCTAACCTCACGTGGTCTGTTCGAACACTATGATAGTGCATCCTTGACAGTAGCGGCCTCATGTTTCGCAAAACTACGGAAAGTCTATAGTTGGTCATTCGACATACTTCAGGATTTCTTGTTGGTCACACTGATTGCTACGGCGTGCGCATCTCAAATTCCCGCATGGGCCACTCG
>NW_008785365.1:0-237 GCF_000715545.1 Opisthorchis viverrini
TTCGGCACTGATCAGTCTCATCTAAAAAAACAAATACCAACTGAAAATTCCCTAATCCCCGTCGTATGGAACAAGTATCTAAGGAGTCGTGAAGTTTTATATTTTTGTTGGGTCTCGAAAAATATGTTCCTAGACCAAATTACAATACGTCAAAATGCCTGGGCACAATACGCCAACTGACTCTGGTGGATTTTTTTGGCTTTAAGAGGAGCCTTCTACTTCGTGGCGGGGTGTCTC
>NW_008785366.1:0-237 GCF_000715545.1 Opisthorchis viverrini
GGAATATTTGTTGCAGCTACAAAACCCAATCTCTCTTCTAGAAACACCAGGGAAAATAGGATTTGTCACCAGTTCAAACCTCTCAGTATTGCTGCTATGTGCTGAAAGGTGGTAGCGATGATTATCTTTTGGAAATTGTGCATTTTTCGTATTAACACATTTAGTTGTTTGAATCCGGGGTGCCCCAGCCAAACCACATAACAGAGACAGATGTACCTAAAACATGTTGCAATACAT
>NW_008785367.1:0-237 GCF_000715545.1 Opisthorchis viverrini
GGCCAGGCGGGGCATTCACAAAGAGCAATGTTTCACAAAAATCGTGGTTCGTTGGACAAACAGATGCCAATGCACAGCGCAATTTTCCTCACACTATACACAATAGATGGAAAAAAACCTGAATAATTTAAAGCAAACATTATCTCAATAACTGTACTGAATATCCATACAAGGCAGCCCATAGGGAAGACTAACCAGGAGAGACGCCATTTGTCTGAATTGCATCGCCCGTTAGGT
>NW_008785368.1:0-237 GCF_000715545.1 Opisthorchis viverrini
GGGTAATTGATACGTGCTGCTCCTTTCGGATACAGGGAAGGATACCTTTCTTTCGATACTAAGAACAACGTCTGTTGGTGCACCAACATGAACTACGTGTCACTCGGGCTTGTTCCTTCCATGAACGGATTATGCTATTGATGTCTCGGAGAAGCCCACAGCTTCTACGCTAAGATGACTCGAATAGACACACATGCATACCTACATGCATGCATACACATTTATATGAATACATAC
>NW_008785369.1:0-237 GCF_000715545.1 Opisthorchis viverrini
GCAATGAAGGAATTTTCCCCAGCCTTTTTTACTGTATTAGTGAAATTTGCTGGATTTTGACAAATCGGGTATCTTAGATTTACCCGTTTGACGTTGCTAAATTACATTCGACATTCGGCATTTCAGAAGTACGCGTTATTTTTATCATGCGTTCCTACGCAGAGTTTACGTTCGACTGCATTTCCCGTGCTTGAGACGTACAAAAAGCAGTTCACCAAGACTTTACTGGTATTTCGA
>NW_008785370.1:0-237 GCF_000715545.1 Opisthorchis viverrini
CTAAACTGTTTAGACTTGCTCCGCTAATTCGCTCTTTTCATGAGTGAAGAATGTTCGTAGCAAAACCGATCGGTTGGAAAATGTTCAGCTATCCTGGTGATACTCACGAAACTTACTTGTATCGGGACAACAACAGTGGATTAAAACTGATCTAACTAATTCCACAGTTCATAGTCGTAGGGTGAAAGTTTTCGACTCGTTATCGCAAGTAAAATGCCAGTGACTGAGCTAATCAAA
>NW_008785371.1:0-237 GCF_000715545.1 Opisthorchis viverrini
ACAATAAACTGGAAAAAACATATATATACTGTTTCTAATTCAACTCAAACTCAACATGTTTCGTCCGAGTAAGATGTGACTAATCTGGTCACCCTACATCACAGTTTCAAACTCACCGGCATTAAAGATTTGAACCACTCTGATCGATCACTGATTGCGTATTTGTCCCACTCTGCCTTTTTCTTTCTTGGCGATGACTGGGTGAAGATCAGGTGATAACCAACTGTTAGTACATTC
>NW_008785372.1:0-237 GCF_000715545.1 Opisthorchis viverrini
GATGAAGTAAAGCATGTTGCCAAGTAAAAATTTGGCCACTCCGAATAGCATGCAGCCATTTCGCGAAATGTTGGCTTATATAAGAATTCCGTGAATTTCCGATTGTTTTTCTATGCAATCAGTGAAGAAAATCTGTACATAAACTCCGAAAGCCACTATTCAGGTGTTTCATTCTTTTCATGTGTCAGCAGCAGTGTGCTTCGAGCGCTCCTTGGCTGTGGCCGAATCCAAGACATT
>NW_008785373.1:0-237 GCF_000715545.1 Opisthorchis viverrini
TTGGTGCACTAATAAGCTTGGTCAGTGTGGTACATATTTATCCATCTACGCCAATGCTCGGGGAACCTAACTAGTCAGTGTTTCTGAAACAAGCAGCGAGGCGCGATGGTGACAGAGCTGAAACTATGCTTCAAAAGTATAGATAGATGTCTTTGTGCATTTCTGATGAACTTGGTGAACTAAATGTTTGACCGATGGGTCGAAATGTTTGTAGCTCGGGTGCGTTTACTGTTGGTT
>NW_008785374.1:0-237 GCF_000715545.1 Opisthorchis viverrini
ACCGGCCTTCTCCCACACTCCCTCCCCACTCATCGTACAATGTAGTGCAATCAATCCACTTGCCAATCCCGTGTCTCAACCGTCTCCCAGAAAAATAAACTAAAATATTCACCTACTAACTTCAAAAGATCTAAGCCACGTCGCAACCTTCACTATCCGTACTTTATCCCAAATTGGGCAACAGGAATCCCTTGCTGAAACCTTGTCCTCACTCTCTGCCGATGTATGTTGTGTCTC
>NW_008785375.1:0-237 GCF_000715545.1 Opisthorchis viverrini
CATACCAAGTCAAATTCCTAAACACCACCTGGATATCTCAACATGCTCCCCAAAAATAGTTTAGTTGACAAAAACTACTCATTATTTACCTTGAATGATGCGCTCTTGACAGGACCTGATATGCATTAGGAATAGGTAGTGCAGTAAAATTATCATACTTGTGGTTAAACATATTGGCAAAAGTCAGTAGAATAAACTATTGCGGCGCTTTCGTCCACGTAGGTCGACTAGCTTGAT
>NW_008785376.1:0-237 GCF_000715545.1 Opisthorchis viverrini
AATTTATTGTTCGGTCAGATGCGGATGTCTAAATGTACGACGCACTTAGCGAATCCCTAATTTTCCAACGTTGCAATCTGCAATAGTAAAGGGGACGTACTCGTTGGTTTCAGTGTGATCCGGAATATTTACCACGTGCCTCTGGCTAGGAAGATCCGCTTACACTCTGCTATAAGTTCATATTTTCCCCACGGGGAATAAGGAAGCATCTGAGAAAAATCATCGCCCAATGTCGAG
>NW_008785377.1:0-237 GCF_000715545.1 Opisthorchis viverrini
TGGATGCCTCGCAAGATTGGATCAGACGCAGCAAACGTATAAATTTAACATTCTGCAATAATGATTACACTGTATTGTATTGCAGAAATAAAGTAGCCAATGAGTAGAAATATATTGCTCATATTTATATATACAACATCTACTTTTGTGCTCTCACTTGCAACACCATTTGGAACGTGTATAACATCGGGTAAGTTAGAGCCACATCAGGGATTCTCAGCTCCGGCAATCAACTAA
>NW_008785378.1:0-237 GCF_000715545.1 Opisthorchis viverrini
GAATATCCAAGAAAGTTGAAGAGGACAAGTGTGTTTGCTAATGGATGACTTAGCGGTTTGCCTCCGTTCACCACGAACCAAATGCGGAAAGGACCCTAATTATACAGGTTGCAGCGAGAGTTACTTGAATCACTTTATTCAGTACCCAACGATCCCAGAATGTAAAATGAAGAGACGGTCTTAACGCAGTTTCAAATAGTACGCTACCGTCTAAAAACTATGCAATTCTATGTAAGT
>NW_008785379.1:0-237 GCF_000715545.1 Opisthorchis viverrini
GGATAGAGCAGAACGTCGGAAAATCCGCACAGCCGACCAGAGGAATAGCAACAACGAGACAAGCTCACTACGACGGTTTTGCTGTCGGATATAGATCCAGCTTTGCTGGAACAATGCTTGGTCAGCTTGATGAGTGAAAATCAGAGAATGTGGGTGGTTGTAGGGTTGGGTCGTGTGATAGTTCTTTCAAATCATACTTCGGAGTATTCGAATCGTTTCACTCTTGTGACCTGTACT
>NW_008785380.1:0-237 GCF_000715545.1 Opisthorchis viverrini
AAATTTTTTACATTGTCCATCCGGGCCGGGTATAATGTGAATGGTGCACCAGACAAACCAAATCGCATCCGCTTCAATAATTATAGGACATTTTCAACCGTGAACGCCGTATTCATTCGGTCTTCTGCCATGACAGATAGTTGACAGCATTGGGAACGCAAGCCGAACACTGTGCAATATCGGCATTGCTCGAAGGAATCGAAAATCTCAGGTACAACTCGATTTACTTTCATGTCG
>NW_008785381.1:0-237 GCF_000715545.1 Opisthorchis viverrini
AACAACTTGCGACAACAACAAAGGCTGCATAGCGTCCACAAGTAAGGGGATGCTTTAGCATCAAGAGGGTACCAACCGGCTATGCCAGTACGAAACACATGGACGAAGGGATGCCATGCGGTGGACATCAGTCTACCTGCATCTGATCCATTTACAACCCGAAAACTACTCTGATGTGTACATCTAGACTAATCCATTCCATGACGCCGATGACCGTCCAGTTGTGGTGTCAAATCT
>NW_008785382.1:0-237 GCF_000715545.1 Opisthorchis viverrini
AGTAGGATGCAGCTCTGACGGACTGACCAATTTAGTTGGAATACGCAGCCAACCGAGTAACCGAAGAACAAAATTAAACAAAAATGAGATTCATAACCAAGGAAGGTATTTAGCTAACCAATGAAGCGCGGAAACCATTCGTTACAGGAGAGTGTGACCGACCAGTCGAGCCAAGGATTGTCGGCCAGAACGCAATCCAACTTGAGGATGGACCATTGGAGTCGATTAACTGGAATT
>NW_008785383.1:0-237 GCF_000715545.1 Opisthorchis viverrini
GTCATGCAGAGCATTAAAGACTGCGGAACGGTATACTATTCTGATCATTGAAGCTACAAATAGCGTGATACGTGTAACGTGAGTGTTCATGTGCAAAGACTACTTTCCTGCATAACTCACGTGGCTTCTCATAAAGTGGTAGTGACAGTACCTCCAAATTATGGAACAGAGTCCGAGGAAGACAATCGTTACAGTTCTAACCAAACGTCCCGGGTACACGAGGCGACCTGGTGCAGC
>NW_008785384.1:0-237 GCF_000715545.1 Opisthorchis viverrini
CCCACGTCAGCATATTCAGCTGCAGCGGCTTCCGCATCAACAGAGGTGAGCATACGAAACCTGGAAGAGAGCGACGGGACAGTCAGTGCAGTTAAAGTTTCCTGTATCCTTGTTTCTTATGGATAAAATACATCAATACAGAGGAAACCCAGCGTACGTGCAAGACCCACCTGTTGTTCTACATGCTTCAGTGTGCGAACATCAAAGGCAGCTAAGTAAACCGGCTTTCAGGGTCTG
>NW_008785385.1:0-237 GCF_000715545.1 Opisthorchis viverrini
CCGCAAGTCGACTTTGAGATAGGGACCAACCTGGTCTCCGTCCGACACTTTCGAGCCAGAGATGTATCGACGATTAGGCGCGAATCGCGGTGCTACTTGTTTGTGACATGTCCTTGGGGTTATTCGTTCAAACAGGTAATCGACGAATGAGCAAATAAGATAAGCAACGATCAGCAGATGAGTGGCACCTCTATATAAGGCCATGATAACGAATATTAATTCGTTAATTTTTTTCCC
>NW_008785386.1:0-237 GCF_000715545.1 Opisthorchis viverrini
GTAAGGACACTTGAGTTGTGTTGCTTCGTAGCTAACAATGATCCATCCTCCTCAGGTACTTCCGTGATGAGTAAAAGACAGTGAGTCAGTCAGTGCCATCATCTCCTGAACTTCTCTGGGAAGTGACTGCTGTCCCACAAATCCAGTAATGCATCCAGTCCAGCCCCCATTTACTTATCATATTAAGCGTAACCTTTTAGCTGATGATAGAATTTACAGGCCGTGCACGCAAACGAA
>NW_008785387.1:0-237 GCF_000715545.1 Opisthorchis viverrini
CATTAAGGGACAACGTGAACGATTGCGTTTGTCAAAAACAGGCTTTGTTAAACTACCGAGGGTCGCATATTATCTGCCCTCATTACATTTGAACATCTTCTAACAATTTAACTTTTATCAGATACAACCCCATTATAAATATGTGCTTCGTTAAAGTGAGTTGGCCATAAACCTCCAGTCCACCATAATGCAATTTTCGAATGTTTCTGCCATATGGATTTCAGCCAAACAGAATGG
>NW_008785388.1:0-237 GCF_000715545.1 Opisthorchis viverrini
TAATTGCTAAATGGTGGTTAGAAATTCTTACTTGTTGGTTAGTGTAGATGATCAATAATTACGAGAGATGGCAGTCATCATCAATTTGAATTTCGGTTAACGGGCTTTGGTCCTCACATCTCGGGCAATTCAATGGTCGGTGTCGGTGAATAATGATTGAGGATAGGGCGGATGAGGAGATCTTGTCATGTTTGGCCGTTTTACATGAGACTCAAACAACCTGATCCGCTACATTTT
>NW_008785389.1:0-237 GCF_000715545.1 Opisthorchis viverrini
GGCAATAATCTGTTTTAAAAGGAGCATTTCCATCAAAGATATTTGTAAGGTAGCCAGACCAATGTCGAATAACTTCAGAGACCTTGCTATAAGGTGTGATTATTTCACCAGGACTACTTTGAATGAGTCACATAACTGTCTCGTGCCTGGCTCAGGACATCGTCTCGATAGCGAAGAGGAAGCTTATCTCTCTGTGACCCAAATGTGCCTCAGCTTTCTTGCCTGTGGAGTTTTGTG
>NW_008785390.1:0-237 GCF_000715545.1 Opisthorchis viverrini
TCAGCACACGTGAATTTAGAAAAGTTTGGACCAATGAACAACCGTCATTTGTATGTTTCAGTTATTAACGATGGTTAGTGCAGGTCAACATCTGCACATCAGAGTCGCATAGGAATGGATTATAAGACAGTATGGATGATAATCCAGAATAGAGCATGTGTGTAGATATGCTGTTGACATATATGCTGTCTTGAGTCTGTCAAAAGTCTGGTTCTGTTATTTTGGACCTCGTAGGTA
>NW_008785391.1:0-237 GCF_000715545.1 Opisthorchis viverrini
GGCAATGAAGCTGCACAGGAGGGGAAGTTGTGTTAGTAAACAGCTTCATATATCTCACTCGAAGCGCGTGTTTTTGTCGCCGGCTCATATGAACCGGTGGTTGGCTGGTGGCTACTTGAAGAGGTAGGGTTATCATGTACTGGTACATCTGGGGAAAACGTGTGATAGGAAGCCATCACAGACGGATTTCGCAACGGTACGGTAATGCTCATTCAGCAAGTGGTTGAGAAAGCACAA
>NW_008785392.1:0-237 GCF_000715545.1 Opisthorchis viverrini
GGAATCCGTTTCGGAACGTCAATGAAACAGAAGGCTCCTGCAACATTTTTGAAATCTGACCTGGAATATAGACAATCTGACGTAGCTGGCGAAGCTGTTTAGACGTGCTGACAGAAAAATTCAGATTAATATCATTGGAAGTGCAATAATTCCTCAAAAATTCCGATCCCCGAATGTACTGACAGTTAATAGGTAGTGATGTACCGACACTCGTTTTCTCGGCATCTCTTACAAAAA
>NW_008785393.1:0-237 GCF_000715545.1 Opisthorchis viverrini
ACAAAAGAAATCTCAACACATCACGACCCCCGTACCTTGACAATAAAACAGAGAAGTAGTCTAGTTCTAAGGGTTGTGTACACACTCACACGGTTGCATTGCGCGAAGAATTCTTGAGCGGGAGTCATTAAATCAAAGGAGTACTGTAAAACTCACCTATTTCCGGTGGCACATTGCAAAGCTTATAGTTTAACGATGACTGGCGATCGGGGCTCATGCACAACACTTCCAGTTCTC
>NW_008785394.1:0-237 GCF_000715545.1 Opisthorchis viverrini
CTAATCGCGCTCTGTTTGTCAAGTAGTAGATGAGACTACGGGTCAAAGCGACGAAGCTGTCCCCCTGCTACTCCCTTGGGTAGACCCATCTGCCTGTCTCTTGAGTTTTTAATCCATGAAGAATGTGGCGCTCCCTTCCTAGTCTGGAATTCCTGAGAAATTCGTGCGCGTGACCACCATTTTTCGGAATTCCTAAACTGGATGTAACCATCAAAGGTACTAATGATCTCACGAACA
>NW_008785395.1:0-237 GCF_000715545.1 Opisthorchis viverrini
TTCAGCACTATCTTGCCAGCATCATCCCATGTTCTATTTACACCCTCTTTCTCATGATACAACGCGAAATTCAGCTCTAAAACGAGTCGTGTGCCTTTCACCCGCAGTCTTGGAATCGTGGAGATGCTCAGATTGATTGCCACTTGATTAAGGCGAGAGCAATCCCCATGGAATAATGGATTCTACGTTGGACAGGAATCATTCTTGCTTTTATGTTTGGTTTTAGGGAACCGCTGC
>NW_008785396.1:0-237 GCF_000715545.1 Opisthorchis viverrini
AATACAAGTACACTACTATTTGTGAAAAATATTGCGCCACGGATTTGAGATCACCTATTAAGAGGGTTTGAAATTTGATTCCGTTAGATCTCCAATCATTGAACAACCTGGAATTTGAACCTCTGTTGGTAACACATGAATACGCTCCATTATAGATCAATGTTTTACGGTGGCCGTGAAACCGTAACTTAGTCATATGGACCGTTTTATTCACTATATATATATATATATATATAT
>NW_008785397.1:0-237 GCF_000715545.1 Opisthorchis viverrini
TGATGGTTAAGTGTGTTACTGTTAAATTCTACAGAGCAACTGATTCCATCTAAATATTGATTGGTTTCTCATCTACTGATAGAGCAACAGAAGTATTGAGCAGCCGCGGACAGGGCAATGTGTACCAGTATGATTTCCAAATATCTAGATTAGAAAACCATCGCTTCTGAGATGAATGAAAAACAATTCATGATTATCATGTTTGTTCGGACTGATGCTTTCGAACTCCAAGTCAAC
>NW_008785398.1:0-237 GCF_000715545.1 Opisthorchis viverrini
CTGAAGGTTGACCGTTTAAGCAGCACTATATTAGCACGCGCGCAAAGCTGCTAAATGCACAACCACTACGCGCCACAAAAGCGCACTGAAGGGATAGAAAAGAGTCGCGATGACGAACCAACGGCTGTCTACACTACATGAGCAGTAAATGCCACCCCTTTTGGTGAACAGACATTTGTTGTTTTCTGTGGCAACTCTTGGGCTGGCAAAATTTGTGAGCCATTCATTGGATTTCAC
>NW_008785399.1:0-237 GCF_000715545.1 Opisthorchis viverrini
TTGGGCGGGACATTTGAATTTATCCAATTGCGTTCACGGAGAATGTGTGGGATAAATTTTCAAGCGTTTTGTGTGATACATGGGCACAAAATTTCTCCAAGCGATGCGTGGCAAACTAATACGATAATTCGTTCAAGTAGGACTCTTGGCTATGACGGGTCCAAGTGGGAGGAAACGCTGACCTCCACAGGAATTCTCGGCTTCAGATTTTTTCCATGCCTTACACCAAGTTTCCCA
>NW_008785400.1:0-236 GCF_000715545.1 Opisthorchis viverrini
CATCTAGTTTGTTGCACCATTCCACAAGCAAAGTGCCCCAGCATCTTGCCTACAGCACCTTGCAGTAGGATTCAACGGCAGAAGTTGCCATGTCCGGTAGGGACGTCGATATTCGTTCAGGTAGGCTTGTTTAACGTTAGGTTTCAAATGCCCCTCAATGGTTAGCTGAGGTGTGCTCATCATTCAAGCACAACAATCGTGCAACACAAATCAGCAACGAAAAAGCGTTTGATACG
>NW_008785401.1:0-236 GCF_000715545.1 Opisthorchis viverrini
GCCCTAGGAAAGCAACGGTCAACGAAACGCTAAGTGAAGAAGATGGCTCATAATTCACTCGTAAAAACGTCGACTGGGGAGATGGGCTGAGTACTTCGAAGAGCAGTTCAGCTCGCCTCCTGCAGCACAGCCGGTGGAGATAATGCATACGGGCGAATGGAATGTAAACCTTGATCGCCCTTCGGAAGAAGAAATAAGGTAATGAAGCGTGAGAAGGCACCAGGAACGGACGGTCT
>NW_008785402.1:0-236 GCF_000715545.1 Opisthorchis viverrini
GCTACCTGTTTGACACTTGCTATTCTCTCTCTCCCTTTCTCTCTCTCTGTCAAGAGAATAGAAGAATGTTAACCAGACGGGTAAGCTGATGAAAAGCTTTTGAAATGAAAGTAAACGTTTTCTCTAGTAGTCACGATGTTCGGCTTCTCACAACCGCTTGACTGACTCACTTACCATCTTTCATCTGACAAGCAAAACCCATTCGCCTACATTTCAACGCAAGTTCGATCTATACA
>NW_008785403.1:0-236 GCF_000715545.1 Opisthorchis viverrini
AATTTCACTTGGATCCATTTCGACATAAAGTTATTACAATAAGGAGCTCAAAACGCAAGATGAATGTGCATTGATTAGTATGTTTTGGGAACATTTGGTACTGTTATCATTTTTGAAATTTAAGAAAAGTTCAAACACAACACGGAAGATACGCACAGCTAAAAATATCTCAAGTGGGGACCCTATAACAGCCCTACTTTCAATATAAGCTGTCATCGAGAAATACACTCATTTGC
>NW_008785404.1:0-236 GCF_000715545.1 Opisthorchis viverrini
CCCAAGATTTACGATTCAGGATTCTAGCGTGATGAGAACGCTATTCTCTAGAGAACAATGAGTAGAAAAAACGCTATGTATCCCTGCGCTTATCGTACTTGTGCTTTAGCTTAAATAACAATAACGAAACCAGCATTTCTCAGTTGACACAATGAAAAATCTCGAACAACTACATATACCGGGGAATATTACACATAATTTGTTTTCGACGCGGTTTAGATGGGCCGTAGATAAAT
>NW_008785405.1:0-236 GCF_000715545.1 Opisthorchis viverrini
ATTTTTACATTTTCTGGTTTTATAAATCAACAAACATGCTTATTTGAAATGGATGTGATGTTCCAAATGACCGATAACAAATATACGAAAAATTCGACCTAACTGCAAAGCGCCGCTTTCTTCCTCCTTGTTATGACTTGCAATGAAAATAACCTGGAAACTGCCAAGCAGATGCATCTAATCGGTCAATTTAGCTTCCATTCACTTCACCTACTGCTGGGGATCAATATCAAGCG
>NW_008785406.1:0-236 GCF_000715545.1 Opisthorchis viverrini
GCAGCGAAGCTGACCAAGATTAATAGACCTCAGAACTCAACTCGTACCCATGCTCGGGGCTTGGTGGCGAAAAAATGTGCGGCTGTCCAACAGCCCATTGAAAAGTATGTTTCACATCTTTTTTATGACCCGGCGCTCATAAGGACTTTAGAAGGAGATTAAGGTGACCGTTTATTGGACGGTCATATAATTTTACAATGCTCCTTAAGATCATGTAGCCCCCTTTAGCGTGCAGA
>NW_008785407.1:0-236 GCF_000715545.1 Opisthorchis viverrini
ATACGCAACTAAACTGCCACCGGTTAGCTAGATTCCGAATCCATATCGTCCAGCCTTGGAACTGGTGTTGGTTTCATGGGTATTACCCAAATATGAATGGGCTGAAAGTCTAACAGGCACTGTGATACCAAACCAAGAAGCCTAAGAAGCGAACGACTATGTGGTACAATAATCGCTCCGAAAACGTGATGCATGGTGTTCACCTATGCCGCGGTTTCGAATTTTGGGCAAGACAT
>NW_008785408.1:0-236 GCF_000715545.1 Opisthorchis viverrini
ATTTATTTTCTCTATATAATGGAGGCAAATCAAACCAACGATTTCCATGTCGCTTCACATTAACTCGCACATTCAACTTACGTCCGAAGACTACGAGCAGAACAGTCGTGCACCCGAGCATGATTCTTCGTTAAACAGTTGCTGACTGTGTGAACAGGTACTCCCCACGCCTTTAAACAATCACCGCCACCTAATCTAGCGTCACAATTGGACGAATGTTTTGTGGCCAATCAGGA
>NW_008785409.1:0-236 GCF_000715545.1 Opisthorchis viverrini
AGAATACCAGATCAACTCACATTTTAGTGAACGTTACTTTAATGCGGAAAAAGTTTTATAAAAGCATTTTGTTTTTGTAGCCATTTACTTTCCACAATATTCTGGAATAATCAGGAGCTGATACCGACTTCAATATAATAGGTAACTATCGAAACTGAAAAGCACGTGAACAGGGAAGACCTGAACAGAGAAGTAATATCACGTGCCCAACAATCAGGCTTCAGTTTAAATTGGGT
>NW_008785410.1:0-236 GCF_000715545.1 Opisthorchis viverrini
CACCAGTAATCTAATAGGTTTGCGGTACAAGTTTTAAACAAATAAGGTATCTTAATCACCTTTTTCAATGACTGATCATTTGCGCAAACATACTCCAAAAATGTATGCACGCGAAGAATTTATCGTGTGATCTAGGACGAATGTGTCTTATTTCTTTGAGCGCCTATACGCTTCGGAAAATACTGAGCAGCAAACTGAGTCTAGAAAATGGTGCAACGAAGCGGCTGGCTTCATCA
>NW_008785411.1:0-236 GCF_000715545.1 Opisthorchis viverrini
TACGCGTACAACGCAAACAAACTAGATTTGTGTGACTTGAGGGAAACTACCAACCGGCTTTAATGAGAACGCATTGAGCGCATGCCTTCCATGAGCATATTTGCTGAGGACTAAATGACGCTTCGGTGAACCACGTGTATGCTAAGTATGTATACCAGGTCACTGCAAAATGTGTTTACCTCTTGGATGCAACAGTGCAAAGGTGTTTTTGATTTTTTCATACAAGTTCAAGCAAC
>NW_008785412.1:0-236 GCF_000715545.1 Opisthorchis viverrini
TCAGGTGCATCCAAAATGTTTGTGACCATTGTGGAAAACCTTTCCACTTGTACGCAAAACCTCGTTGATCAAAACTGCTTGGTTTTCTACGGTTAAACGTAGAACTAGCAGCAGAGCTCGGTGAATCAGCAAACACTTCTCGCCCCTGTGAGCTCAAACATCTTGTTCAATAAGGATGACGGGCAGGATAATTCAAAATCCCTTTGCGATCCTTTGCCTCCAGACCCACATAGAAC
>NW_008785413.1:0-236 GCF_000715545.1 Opisthorchis viverrini
AGGAATGCATCTCATTTGCCTTAGAAATAATAATGTCCCCATTTTGTCGATTATGAATCCAATTTCCAATACAAAACGAGGGGGAATTGATCAAGGCCCCTTGAAACATGTGAGTTCGACGAAAGACGTAGCCTTATTTCTTCTCGGCAGATGATATGCAAAAGCAGGGAGAAGTAAACCGTGAGCTTCGGAACCCCCAGTAGTCCGAACAAAATCTGTACAGAAACTGCTCCCTT
>NW_008785414.1:0-236 GCF_000715545.1 Opisthorchis viverrini
GCCTTCGTGAGTTCAAGTGGGATCTGGTTCAAACAGCAACATGAGTGGAGAATTTGCATCAAGCCACATTGATGCTTATGAAGAAAATGACGAGCGTAATCGACGCTCCGTTTGTGCGGCGACTTCCCGGGAAAAATTTTTCTCCACAACCGAGTCATATGGCGGCGGAACCAATCTATGTTCAATGATGGCCAGTGATGGAACATGTGTCACCTCCAGCGGGGACTGTCCGTTGT
>NW_008785415.1:0-236 GCF_000715545.1 Opisthorchis viverrini
ACTGCCGAAGCCATAACTCCCAGAGCTGGACTAACACTGTCGATAGCACGAGGGATAACCGAGCCACTCTCAGGCACCGTCCATTGACTGGCTTTCATAGTTTTAGATGAACCAAGGAAACAGGTTCCAAGACGTATGGACGCAATTTTCATCACTCATGGGAAGGTGCCAGCCCAGCGACTACTGCTTTGCAACGTCTACATCCACCTATAAAGGCATTGGCACTTGAACCTAAG
>NW_008785416.1:0-236 GCF_000715545.1 Opisthorchis viverrini
CAAGCAATGGCTTTGGGTACCATATGATTGATATGTTTGTGTTGCGGTACAAAAGAAAGTCGAATGTATACGAATCATTTGCACGTAGCTCAGGGGAAGAATACTTCTACACGATGACTAAACCTTCCAACTGAAATCGTGACACTCGAAGAGCCAGTCAGTACGTGGCCACGTGGTGTGGTTTTACGCGACTGAACGATGAGTGAGAACCAAGTGACCAATCCATATTCCAATGA
>NW_008785417.1:0-236 GCF_000715545.1 Opisthorchis viverrini
TGTCCAACAGAGGTCGGTAGACGGATTCTCCAGTGCACCTTAATCGCAGCCTGTTGCTAAAAGCAGTCTCACATGAACTACATCACTGGAATGCAAGCACTACTGAGAATCACGTTTTTACGCAGATTCTAGCAACTTCCTGGCATTTTTTATTTTAGTCAGTGCATCACTGAAGTTGCTTGTGACTCGCGAATTCAAGCAACCAACGTCTTGTGACACCAAACCCATCATTTTCA
>NW_008785418.1:0-236 GCF_000715545.1 Opisthorchis viverrini
GAAACTTCTTGATTTACTCATTCAATTCATGTGATTGTAGCGGTGAAATAAATAAGGCCAGTTGCTCGTACCCACCGCCACTGGGCTCCAAGTGCGGGCTGCACGCCTTCGGCGAACTGATCTTACAGCGACTGGTGTCGCGGCACTCCGTCCAGCATCGTCAAGCGCGATCCAGCACTTGCTGCAGGCCGACGAAGATCACGGCCTGGTCAGATCCGGGTGTCATCCTGGCCGTC
>NW_008785419.1:0-236 GCF_000715545.1 Opisthorchis viverrini
GACGCCGTCAGTGTCCACAATTGGTCATCACTATTTAAGAACCGGCCGTCAAAGAACTAGTTCCAATATATGGCGAAATTATCCACATCAAGTAGGTTTCCATTAGTTTCATATTGGTCCGCGACTCGAAAGTTCACCTAAATCCAGCAAGAAAGGGATTTTAAAGTGTAAATTCGCAATAACGGTCCCCCAAACAGTTGCGTTCCACCTCGTTTTCTCCATGACTGTGACATTTC
>NW_008785420.1:0-236 GCF_000715545.1 Opisthorchis viverrini
TTAGTTTGACAACCATATGGAGTAAAGGTTCGGTTCGCTCGAGCTGATAACGATGGATAGTGCAGCGCCCGGGGATTAAAGAATACAAACAGAAGAGAATGGCAAGTTGACATTTATACAGGTTGATCAACACAAGCAGAATGAGGCATATTCCAGTTGCCTTTGTAATAAGTCCAAGCCTCCGAGCTCAAACAGTAAACGCTGGTGCAGCTAGGGCACGATTTGTCCCGAAGACA
>NW_008785421.1:0-236 GCF_000715545.1 Opisthorchis viverrini
AGACGCTCACAACCGCATTAGGAAATACGCGAGAATAGCCAACGAACATATGGGGGCCTGCTTGAGGACAATGGGACCAGATCTCATGGAGCAACTCAGCATGGCGGTAGAACGAAGAGTTTCATCTACTGCTAAAAACAAGAAGACTCATCTAGATGGCAAATTCTCAGGGTTGATTAAGAACCAGCAGTGCGAAACTAACCACAGTGAAGCCTGGATAAGGAATCTATCCAAAA
>NW_008785422.1:0-236 GCF_000715545.1 Opisthorchis viverrini
CATCAAAGGGTGAAAGTGTATACTTGCTTTTGTGATTAGTCTTTTTCAACAGTCAGGTGTACTCTTGGAACACATCACCAAAAAAACGTGCATGGACCGGTTCCGCGTTACAAGAGCCAAATCAATGAGCTGGAGAGAACAGTTAGGCGAAAATATTTGCAATAATACAGCCGCAGTATGGTCCTTTGCGCCTTGTGATTCGGTGACTTCACAACACATTTTCCACATCAAACTGA
>NW_008785423.1:0-236 GCF_000715545.1 Opisthorchis viverrini
AAATTCAAATCGAGACATTTTGTGACCTCGGCTTGTGACAAGCCAGACTGTCCGCGCGTTCGAAGCGCTGCACATGGTACCCGTTCCGTATCTGGATCCATCCATTCAAACCAGGGTTTTAGATGGATCCAACTCATGCCACCCAGTTAGACATCTGCAAATGGGATAGCTTCTTCGCAAGACAATCCATGCGTCATGCAGAAGCATCTGTAGTGTTTGTAATCCGTTGTCACATT
>NW_008785424.1:0-236 GCF_000715545.1 Opisthorchis viverrini
ATAAGCAGCGTAAAATTCCCGCGCATTTTTGTAATCAGTAATGCATACAGCTTATTATTTAATTTTGATATTCCTGGAAGTAAACAACTATGTCTTTGATAGTGGACACTTTAACCGCTACCATTTGAGTCAAATACTGAGCACGAACTTTTGAATCAAGGATATTTGGCGTGTCTTTGCCTGGGCGCATTTGCTTGGAGAATTGCAGCAAGGTATCATGGATTCAGGGACTAATT
>NW_008785425.1:0-236 GCF_000715545.1 Opisthorchis viverrini
TTCACGATGTGACTGCTGAGCACTTAGTCCTTGTGAACCCATGACAAGGCTCGGTCCACCAGGGGATCGTCCCACACGTTCACCACGTTCGCCCACCGTATTTTTGGAAATGTGGACAATGGCACATTCCAGATTTCGCCCTTTCCGCTCAGGGTTTCCAGAGTGCCTTCAATTTGCGTTGTTACCTACGTGTATCTGCTCACTCACGGCGTTAAACTCAGCGTCTCACTCTAGAA
>NW_008785426.1:0-236 GCF_000715545.1 Opisthorchis viverrini
GTCGGCTGACATATATACTTCTGAAAATTCGTGTTCACTTACACATATCGTCCGGTTAAGGCAAACAAATAATCGATTGATCGAGTGTAGTGGGTCCCAATCCAAACGGCAATCTTAGGACACCGAATCTGATTTTTGTGGGCGTTTTGACCCGCCGACTCGTTGTGCTCACCACTGACGTCCGAGTGATCACTTATCCTATCACATCAAATGATATGATAATGGAACTTGCCCAC
>NW_008785427.1:0-236 GCF_000715545.1 Opisthorchis viverrini
CTGTCTAGTTATGTGGTTGTTACGAAAGCTGGTTAATCAATTATCCTTGGTTCTCACGCTCTGAAAACAACCGTTCTCCTTCCTTATCCCCAGTGGTGCCTGGCATTTAATTGCTGTCTTGATAACTTGCCTGTTCCAGCGGCCGTTTTCTGAGTGCCCAGTCGAACTGACTGAGCTCTTTACTGTGGTGGCCTTAACTCCGACAGGATAATATGCCTGATTGCTTAAGTACTTAA
>NW_008785428.1:0-236 GCF_000715545.1 Opisthorchis viverrini
TTCTGGTGGCATGGCAATAAGGCACCGAAAGGGTGCCACAGCTGAGCGCTACGATATACGATACGACAGCTAATCACACCGCTGATCGGCTGCTCACGATCGATCGGTTATGTGCACTGTAGCCAAGATACGTCTGTTACCGACTACAAGATGTATTTTCCCGCTCCAATCTGAACTGAAGAGAGACAAAGCGGAAGGGAACTTTCCGCAGTATGCAACCCATGTCATCAGGGAAG
>NW_008785429.1:0-236 GCF_000715545.1 Opisthorchis viverrini
CAGGCTATTAATGAGTGTGCGTATTTGATAGAATGATGGACAAGTACGTCGGAAACATGTAAAGATCCAAAGCTAAACGAAATGCAAACCGGAAAAATATTTGAACATTTTTCCACTTTCAGGTTTTCTCCTTTGCCTGTTCCAGGACGAAACAGCAAAATGTGTCGAGCGGTTTTGTTCTCGTTTGTCTTGCATGCAAACCCCAAGATGTCTTAGGTTTGCAGCATTTATAATTT
>NW_008785430.1:0-236 GCF_000715545.1 Opisthorchis viverrini
CTGGAACTCAGTTCCTAAAAGTTCAACTAAGCTAGGAAGGCCAATGGGCAGCAGCCTGACGAAGAAGAGCGATTCCGTACACCGCGGGTGGTCATGTTACGGGGTGGTCCGGAGGTAAATTCAAACTGTCCTCTTCAAGGCAGTAAGGCACTTCCCACAAGCGACCAGCATGTCCATATTCATGCAAGCAGCGATGCTACTTGCCCCGAGAAAGAACGGGTTAGAAAAGGTCGGCC
>NW_008785431.1:0-236 GCF_000715545.1 Opisthorchis viverrini
AAATTGATCAACAAAGATGCATACCTCCAAAGTGGCAACATACACCATGGGTCAGAGAAACAATCAACTCACAACATCCTTTTGGTTTGGCTAAAAGGTTTGTTAAATGAGATGATTTTAAGTAGATATTGGCGGATATCATACAAAAAAGGATGAAAAATTCAACTGTTAACTTCATAAATACAACAATCCCAAATGTGACACAGTGAAACACAGGTAGAAATAAAACACGTTAT
>NW_008785432.1:0-236 GCF_000715545.1 Opisthorchis viverrini
AATCGTCCACCCCTGTGGGATCACGGAAGACCGAAGCGTTTTATCTGTTACCAACGTCGGATAACCCATCGGACATACGCCCATCATTCAGCCAATCCCATCGTTGGACATCGAAAAAGGACTGCCGCAACTTCAGGGTACGGCCATTCGAATACTGGAACGCTATGAGAAACTTCTCAGGAGACGTGAAGACCATCTGTAAAGCACCCGTGTTTTTGTTTCACCTTCAAATCAAG
>NW_008785433.1:0-236 GCF_000715545.1 Opisthorchis viverrini
TGATCAAACCACTCACGTTCGTTCTTATTCGTGCACTATTTAGCTGACTAATTTGTCTCACGAAAAAATCTTTGCCAGTCACTTCATGATCAAAGGTGTTCCCGAAAGACTGGACATCACAAATGACAAATGCTTCCTTATCCCTTTTATATTTTACATGCATACTTGTCTTGAAAACAAGCAAGTTTTTCATTTGGTCTTCTCCGAGCAAGGCTGATGAAATTGTGAACCACTAT
>NW_008785434.1:0-236 GCF_000715545.1 Opisthorchis viverrini
TCTTACAGCTGACAATCATGATGATGATGGGATAGGCGGTCAGCGAACCCCAGAAAGTCATAACTGCTCTTGTAGCCCAGAACACAACGCCTTTTCGAAGATGTAAAATACACCGTTTCATTAGAGGGATTACTGCGTACCTTCAGCTCCCATGCGTTTTTCCAAAACTTTTGTTTTGTGCCATGATATGCAAAGTAGATGCAAATTCTCATGTTTATGGGTGGAGAGTTAAAGAA
>NW_008785435.1:0-236 GCF_000715545.1 Opisthorchis viverrini
GTCTGTTCCTGGCCAGTATGAACTTCCAGTACAAACGCATACATCGAATTGCTTGTAGGCTACCTACCACACGACAGTCGTGGACTCGGACCATGCGGCTATCAGTTACCGATAAAAAGCCTCTATTAAGGACTGTCTTCCCTTCTGGGGTACGCCACTTGACTCTGACCACGCAACTGTGCGGACTTGTTTAGCAATTCGCGTGCAGAAAGAGAGCAACTCCGTTCAACTTCGAC
>NW_008785436.1:0-236 GCF_000715545.1 Opisthorchis viverrini
CGTTTTGTTCATCTATATATCTTAGTTCAACCGACCCAGGCGGATTATTATTATATCGTCAAACAAAGACAATAACCCATTTAGAATGAGAACACAGATGGATTGACGGAATTTTTTCGGCAAACTCCTTGCCAGTCATAAAGTTACAGAAGATAAGAGAGCTTTTTAACGTATCTGAGTGAACTTAATGTACATGCCCTGGAATGAGTGAGTAGGATTTCGTTGCACAAATCTTT
>NW_008785437.1:0-236 GCF_000715545.1 Opisthorchis viverrini
ATTGGGTTCGGGTTAACGAATTATGTCTCCGTGTTCCATTTGGAACACATACGTGCGTTTTTACTAGAAGTATGTCAGGTTTCCAGACCCTGAAACTGGTGGATACCTACTTTGGAAGCTGATGCCGCAGTCAGACGTCAGTTGTCACTAGCAACGTCTCATAATTCCCGGAGTTTTATCAGTGGCCCGGTACAGTCGACATCACTCAAGCACTGGAATCAGTCAGAAGAGTGGCA
>NW_008785438.1:0-236 GCF_000715545.1 Opisthorchis viverrini
AACCTTCCAGTTGCAGTCAAAATACAGTTCGCACGGACAAGTGGGATCGTAATCTTGGTGGAACCAAAGCCAGATTTCCAAATGCGTGATAATACTTTTCATCCAGTAGCACGTTCAGCTGATATTACTTCGGGTGTCCACTAAAAACGAGGTTTTCCGAAAACACTCAAGACTTCTTAGAAAATTTTTTTGTTGCTGTGGTCATCCTTGTCTCCATGGAAAACATCTGGCCACAT
>NW_008785439.1:0-236 GCF_000715545.1 Opisthorchis viverrini
CAACACTGATTCCCTCTTGCAATCTGGCGTGATTTTTTGTTCCTTGGGATTTCCGAAAGTAAGGCATATTGCTTAGTCTTCAAGAAATTACTAATCATTCGGAATTTTTGTACGCGGTTTGAAACGCACCAACATGTTAGGATTGTTTCTACGAAACGAAAAATAATGTAATATCTATGCACCTAAGAGATAATCAACAGATTTTTGGTAGACAAATTGAGCAAACGTAAAAAAAC
>NW_008785440.1:0-236 GCF_000715545.1 Opisthorchis viverrini
TGTGCTGCAATAATCTCACAGGCTACGCAAGTTTTAACTTCTTTTCACAAGGTGCAGTAATTCCAGGATGACATCGTAAGCCATATTCCTAGAATTTTTCTTTAAATTTCATTCGTACGGAAGATCTCATACCTTAATAACAGTGAACGTTTGATGGAGCGTTCGACGCCATAAGAAAGTAAACCATATGAGATCCTTGCTTCTTTTCCACCGCTATTGCGCGGTGGCGCTAAGGC
>NW_008785441.1:0-236 GCF_000715545.1 Opisthorchis viverrini
ATGTTTCACTGATGTTAGTTAGTTATTCTCCTTTGTACCGATCCCCGACCTTTGACATTTTTATGTCTTATTATCTCCCAAGATAACCTCTACAATATCCTAGTCTAAGAATAAGGGACAGATTTCTTTTCCTCTTCATTAGAAAATTCTCAAAACATTTGTATTTACTTACTTATTTACTTATTTACTTAATTAAAAATTCTTTGAAATTCGTGATCCGTTCACACGTAAAGGAC
>NW_008785442.1:0-236 GCF_000715545.1 Opisthorchis viverrini
CGCATTAGATCCACTTGTAAAACCCACCAACCCGGAGGAATTCGAAATCGTTTTGCATCTTTCTGCATTTTGAGTAAGCGCCTTTCTTTGAAATTGTTCACTGGCATGTGGTAGTTAGGACGTAGGAGCCTCAGTACCGTAATACGCACGCCACCATTAAGTATGGTTAGGATGTTTTGGCAAGTGCAATCAGGAAATGGCAACGAGCTGAGATTTAAAAGGATCGAACATCTTAG
>NW_008785443.1:0-236 GCF_000715545.1 Opisthorchis viverrini
GGACACTCTGTACCTCTAGCTGGTAGTTGTACGATTCCTGAGAGGTGGCTCCAACATACCCATGTCGATTGGAATTTTCTAGATTCAACCTCGGGACAATCGATTATCGTACTCTAAGATTTGCGCTCATTGCACTCTTTTGACGCCTTAATGATTTCCGTGAATGAGAGTGCAAAAATGATTCCGCATGCTGATTTCCTATCCAGAATTCCATTATGCGACTCCGATACAAACAA
>NW_008785444.1:0-236 GCF_000715545.1 Opisthorchis viverrini
CTGAACTCGGACGTACAGAAGCTGCAGCTTAGTGGCGCACGGTGAGCAAAAGGGACCTGTAGAGAGAGTATTCAAACTTGGATGAGGTAGGGGAGAGAAGCGAAAGCTTGAAAATGTAAGAAGAGAGGCGTCAACACTAGAATGTTTCCACTTACCCGCATGCTGTACACAGCAATTAAGTCGATCCGTCTGGTGAGATCACGTGATGGCCGATGTGGTATGAGAGTATTGTTAGT
>NW_008785445.1:0-236 GCF_000715545.1 Opisthorchis viverrini
GATGTACTTTAGCGTTGTTCTACCATTTTAAGAGCCACCAGCAGTGGCCATCATAAGGCTCTCAATACATAGTCTCTAGCCTGGGTATGACGGCTGGTGGTAGGAACACCTGGCAACGAGCAATTTATTGTTAATGCACTAACCTTACATCCACGGGAGGTAAATCACCACCTATCGTTCGCTATGAAGTCGGTTTCATTGGGTCAACTGGGGATTGTCCTGCCCTTATGGGGTAA
>NW_008785446.1:0-236 GCF_000715545.1 Opisthorchis viverrini
TCACTGGCAGCAGCACCAGATGAGAACGCCGGTTCTTCACTGCCGTGGAATCATGTCAATCAAGATGAATATAGCCTTATAATCAAAACAAGATGGAAATGGCTCAGGGAGTGGGAGCTACAGCTAACCTTCAACAAAAATCCAAGGTGTCTACACCTCCAACACTCAGTTTGGATAGAAACTGACATCATGAACGGCATTGAAATAGGTTAGCCATCATATCGTTCGGTATTTCC
>NW_008785447.1:0-236 GCF_000715545.1 Opisthorchis viverrini
ACTAATCAAACAGAACGCGTGGCCATAGAAGCTGAATGCACGTGTGCCTGACAGTTGCATACTCCTGTGTATTCATCACTATATCAGAAGACTGTTTTGTGATAATCGAACTGGTGTAGCGCTGCACCAACTATGTTTCTATGATTTTGCACGCACCACTGTTAGCGATAACACTTTTCTGTCCATGGTACAAAACTAATAATCAGTACTTGAACTCCTGGTTTGATTAGTACACG
>NW_008785448.1:0-236 GCF_000715545.1 Opisthorchis viverrini
CGAATTTGAAAATTCCCGCTGTCAGAACCATGGGTGGCGACCACAAAACAAGCCACACTGCCCGATTCGGATACAGCATAGCTATAGAGCAGAAATTTTGCAACCTCAGAGAGAAGCCGTCTTTGGTTGTTCTTCTTACGTATGCTTCGCGTAATATGGTTAAAAATAGATTTTGCTCGGGACCGTTAGCCGGTGGCCGCAGAATTTTCGTACCGTTCTTAGGGATGATTGTTCGG
>NW_008785449.1:0-236 GCF_000715545.1 Opisthorchis viverrini
GGCACCGAAAGGGTACTACAGCTGGACGGTTCTGCCGGTCGGTTGAGTAGATGAAACCCAACCGCAATCAACCGACAGAATATGAACTATCAAATAATTGTATTATTGAAACTGCACAGTATGACAAGAATAAGGGACGCTGTAGCAGCAATCATTGTCATCCAGTGCGCGTGAACTAGTCAGTTCGCAATTTGTTTCGATGACTATGACCTAAGTAAGTAGTTAAAAAAGGATTG
>NW_008785450.1:0-236 GCF_000715545.1 Opisthorchis viverrini
TATGCATATCTGGGAAAGGAGATCATCAACAGAGATGGCCCTCACGTCGCACTGTACTTATTGGAAGCTGAGATCCACCGGAAAATGTACTGGGAGCATTTTCACCGAACAAGATATATAAGGGATATAAAAAGATATAAATGCGATCGTAATCGCATTTGGTAAAGCAGTTGTAGAGCAAGCAGACGTCAATAACCGATCTTCCAGGGTGAAATTTGCATTAGACATTCTTTAGA
>NW_008785451.1:0-236 GCF_000715545.1 Opisthorchis viverrini
GACACCAATTCGTCAGCGCTCTTGTGGGAATCTTGGGTGAGTTGAGCACAACACTGCTCAGCGTTGGAGAACTCTACTCGGTGAGATAAAGCCTTGGTTTTGCACACGTTATTAAATTTTACATTTTTAAGCAGGTGCTTAACTAGAGAAATGAACCCATATAGCCATCATCCAACAAAGCCAAAATAACACCTTTTGAATCGTCACCAGAGAGCAACTACTTTACGTTTGTCAGA
>NW_008785452.1:0-236 GCF_000715545.1 Opisthorchis viverrini
CCTTTTCCGGAATTCAGTCGTTACCAGCCAGATAACAAGGTTAGCGAATCTGTGAGACTAACGAGCATGATGTGTTTTGTAGAAGCCTTCATGCCTTCAAAACTGGCTCTCTTCCAAAACATATGGACACTGTTTTGAAGCTCAAAAGGTATTCAGGTTTATCTGCCTTTGAACGCACAAATTCCAAAAATACCAAAATGTTATCACGGAGTCAAATATATCCGGTGGCAAGTGTA
>NW_008785453.1:0-236 GCF_000715545.1 Opisthorchis viverrini
GGCTGACAAGGAAACAAGCACACATCGTGAGTCACCAGATAAAAACAGCGATAAACCTGGCGGGCGATGAAGCCGCTCTGACTGTCCTAGGTAGGGATAAAAGTCTGCCAGGCTTAACGAATATAGCCATGAATGTGACAACAGAATTGCGTTGCTCTATGAAGGGTGAAGAAACGCAAATTTCTTGCGAATAATTCGGATATTTTTAGATTGATCAAGAGACACGAAACCGAGAA
>NW_008785454.1:0-236 GCF_000715545.1 Opisthorchis viverrini
ACCAATAGCCCAACACAGCACAGAGCTCTAGCAGTCAATTTGACAAGGAAATTGTGGTCTTCCGGCTTTGCTTTATTTGAAAGCCGCTGCATATTGCACGGTATCTCCCATGACTATCGCAACACTCAGCTTATTATTCCGAACAGCCAACTTTAGGTATTCGGACTGTCCGAATCCGCAGCCGAATGAAATGGAGGAACCTGCCTGTTCTATTCATGCATGCCTCAACAAACTGA
>NW_008785455.1:0-236 GCF_000715545.1 Opisthorchis viverrini
ATTTTCTCTAAGTTAGTTGAATTGTCCTCGAATTGAAAATATTATCGCGACAAAATTTTCATCAAATGTCTATCGCCTCGCGTCGTGTGATCAAATGGAGTAAAATGATTGCTTGCTTACATGTTTGAATATAGCGCGACAGAGATTCCCACACTTGAGTCCCTATAACGTTTTGTTTACTTTTTGACACCAGTAACCATAAACAGTTTGTTCAGAGTTATGATAAAATTCACACT
>NW_008785456.1:0-236 GCF_000715545.1 Opisthorchis viverrini
CAGCTGTTTTGTCCTTATCGTCAGCAGTGCGCAGCTCACCAAACCCCACGGAGTTTCCAACCCCGCGATCCACTGGCTAACAGTTTGAACGCTTAACCGCTCGATCATGAGCAGCTGACTAGGATTGTGACTGACTCGCACTTAGATAGGGTATAACGCCACTCACTCCTCAATCACTCCACATCACGTGATCGTCTGCTGATTGGCTTCTCGAGTGATGACTTCTCAGATGGAAG
>NW_008785457.1:0-236 GCF_000715545.1 Opisthorchis viverrini
GAAAAACAGGCTGATCGCATCTTTCTGTGCTTTAGAGTGTTCTGTGACCAATCGCTAGGAAGATCATGGATTTGCTCAAAATACTGGATACAGATATGAACCATGAGGTGCGACAGGCTTTTGTTAGCCTTGTGGACAAGACATTCAGCGAAGATCGACAGCAATACGAAATGGCCATGGAAATTAAGCAGTGGTTTGACGATCGATGTGATGGTCCCTGGCACTGTGTGATTGGA
>NW_008785458.1:0-236 GCF_000715545.1 Opisthorchis viverrini
ACCCGGTTAGGAATTTTGCACTCAGAAACAACGCAACTGCATTTTAGGAGCAGGAGTTGCTCATGCATGCGAACATCTCAACTGAGACAGGCTATTTAAACATTGGTAAATGTACAAACCAAGAATTATGAGAATGCATTCGGGCTTCAAGTTGCTCTAGTTATCCTAATAAAGATCGCCTTTTCACACAGCAAAACTGACGTTCAACTTCGTACAAACTGTCACTTTTTCAGTGC
>NW_008785459.1:0-236 GCF_000715545.1 Opisthorchis viverrini
CGGTGCCCCACTCCAGGATGGGCTGAGATGCTTGCGCGATAGCAATCCCGACTTGATTCCGTTCTCATTAAAATTGTATTAAGATGTACGGTACATCAGAAAAGTTAACGATCTGTTGCTCAAAGTTTCATAATTTGTTTGTCTCCCTTGGCTACTTCGAATCTGGGACATTCAGCTTATCGTTAATAGGTCACTGAAATTTTTCTCCCGCGATCTCGCGGTACGAGAATTCGAAT
>NW_008785460.1:0-236 GCF_000715545.1 Opisthorchis viverrini
AAACATATTCAGCCAATCGGTTTAGCTCAGTCAAACTTTGTTTGCGCTCATAAATGAAGTGCTAACTCTCCAGCTAAACTCTCATAAGATCCTGCGCCTCAGGGATTTTCTTGGCGAAACAACCATAAATCGGATGTTTGATAATGGAATAAAAGCACGATTTTCAAAGGGAAAGCCGCATTCATCAAAGTGAATTGCACCAGGAGCAATTTTCGGTTGTCCGCAAATCCTTCAAT
>NW_008785461.1:0-236 GCF_000715545.1 Opisthorchis viverrini
AGTTCATCAAGGGTGTCATGTAAGACATTCAACATAGCAACAAAGAAAAATCTCCAGCAGTCAGGCAGAGCTCGACTTAATTGCTTACGAGGGTCTACGATGGGGAAAGTAAGTTTACAGTTGTACCCTTGAACCAGTAGTGAATCGTCAGGAATTTTTGTCGATATGGGGTTGGTGGAGCATGTGCAATTAGGTTCCTAAAACAGGACAGGTGACCTTTTTTCAAGGTCACCATA
>NW_008785462.1:0-236 GCF_000715545.1 Opisthorchis viverrini
ACCATGTCTCCTGTCCACGCGAGAGTACAAGTACGTGTAAGTGAAAACAGAAAGCTGATAATTGGGAGCGTATTGCCCGAAATCAACTTGCAGATCAATTCACCTCACACTGTATTTCATGTGTTAGAAATTCGATAGATCACGTGCCAGCAAATTGTTGTCCATGCTATCGCAACATGTGAAGAAATGGCTGGTAAACCGTCACGAAGATGTTTCTCCTGCAGGTGTTATTTCGA
>NW_008785463.1:0-236 GCF_000715545.1 Opisthorchis viverrini
GATTATCTTGTCTACGTTTTAATCTGTCTTAAACGCGTCCCCTTTATAAATAGAGCGAAATATTTCTCTTGTTATATACACCCCCCAAAACATGCTTTCCCTGGCCGGAATAAATAAAATAGAAAAACGCAAATTTAATTTTTTATGTCCCGTAATCTACGAGCCAAGTGGATAAGTAGGTCTTCTGGTTGCCCAAATGTTTCTTGAATTAAGCGCATTGCATGTCAAATATCCAA
>NW_008785464.1:0-236 GCF_000715545.1 Opisthorchis viverrini
TTTCTTGTCCTCAATGGTTTGTTCTGGTAGCGCATTTTTCTGCTTGTTTGGGTGCTATGGAGACGCGCAACTGGCCATCTGCATTTGCTCGGCCGACTTCCCAGCTCCCATCAGAACCGCTGACAGCTTCGGAAATGATCGGATAACTTTTTTCTCTCGAGTGTCATCGGGTCACTACAAAATCCTACACGCTCTGTTTGAAGATGGGGTGAAGTCATTGCATAACTTTTTTTGCC
>NW_008785465.1:0-236 GCF_000715545.1 Opisthorchis viverrini
CTTATTGAGCTAATACGGTTTGAAGTAGGATTGCTCGAGTTAATCGTTACGAAACTAGTTTGAGTGCGTATTGATTTAGTTGAGCCCCTGAAACACTGGGACGAGAAGCTGTGGAGCAACACAGATGCCGCTGGTACTGGCATCCGGCGTTTTCGTGAGAACCGGACAGCTGGAATCTGCAGCTTACCGGTAGGAGTGGTCGGGGTTTACCACGTGGTGGCGAGATCAGCTACAAA
>NW_008785466.1:0-236 GCF_000715545.1 Opisthorchis viverrini
GCCATCTTGTCCAAGACCTACTGTCGAAGAGAGCTCAGCTACTACCGGAAGATTTGTGGTTGGAACGCGGCCTTGACTTTCCGACTGTCCTTTTCTGGGCTTGAACAACCTGACAGTAGATCAGTCATCGTGCTTCCTTGGAGTTGTGTGACAGACAATCAACGAAAGGGTACCGCAGCTGAACGAGGATTAACTTCTATCAAAGACTGGATTGGATTCAGATGCTGAACTAGGCG
>NW_008785467.1:0-236 GCF_000715545.1 Opisthorchis viverrini
TTTATTGCCATTTGCTGGTGTTCTTTCCATTTCCACAGTTTTCATTCCTGATTGGATCGGATGATATCTCCATAGTTCGGAAGCCTCTCCATTTGGCTGGCTTTTTGTATCTTACTGGAATATCCGGTGCATTCGTGAGCATGATGTGGCATTCTGATTGTTCTCTGAAAAAACTGTTGCCTTCAGGTCAACGTTTTTCTATTTTTGAGTTCCCCATTTGGGCTTTTTGTTCCAAC
>NW_008785468.1:0-236 GCF_000715545.1 Opisthorchis viverrini
CCCAAATCTCCTCACACTACCAACAGTGAGTAAAAATATGTTTTGTGCTTCTCTTGTACTAAGTGGACATAGTTGCTCCTCTAGAGAAAGGTGAGTGCTGAGACGAAGTGGTACGTAACCTATTACACATATGTTGGATATTTAGCTATTTCCTCCGTTATCGAGCACTTTTCTAGGCTTTTGTATTCGGCACCGTCTTTAGGAGAAGCTGACATCTAATAAATATATTTAAAAAA
>NW_008785469.1:0-236 GCF_000715545.1 Opisthorchis viverrini
CTGGACAATGGTTCTATATAAGTCTTCCACTGAAGTTGCTCTCCGTTTAAGATGTTTAAGAAATCTGCACGGCAGAAGTTTTAAATTCATGGTTGAAGTTCGGGATTTCTGGCCCAGTAGCGGAAGAAATCAAAGGCCAGCACACAGTGACCACTATGTCCCAGTGGGGCGTTAAGTATCACCCGATCGAAAAAGTGTCTTCGGTTGGTGATGACCAGGTCCAGGAGGGATGGTAC
>NW_008785470.1:0-236 GCF_000715545.1 Opisthorchis viverrini
CAGGGTCGTTGATCTCGAACCCGCCGCCTGATACCCTGGTGGATGAGGAAAACGTGTTATAGTAGAAAGTGGGTGGGCACGCAGGAGGAATATGGCACTGGAATCTATCCCGTCCACCTGAAGCTAGTTGGGTGAAGGGGTTTAAACAGATTTCTTGCTTTCATCTATCGACTGAATATATGGTTTTCGGAGGTATCTGATACCTGGATGTTGGATGGCTGGATGTGTACTGTTTA
>NW_008785471.1:0-236 GCF_000715545.1 Opisthorchis viverrini
AATCTCAATGATGGTGAGCTGGAAAAAGTCGTGCACCATGCCTGATTGGGGACCCTTTATGAACTGTCTCCAGTCTGCTGAAGTCCTGATGCGCAGAAAACGATGTTGGGGCCCGATAAGTCAGAAGGATATGCTTATGAAAGCCGGCTATACATCTGGCTAAAAACTGAAAATTTGTCTCTAGGTCGGTTGCGACTTTGTTTATCACGATAATGTTACACTAAAACAGAACAACT
>NW_008785472.1:0-236 GCF_000715545.1 Opisthorchis viverrini
TTCTGATTTTACGCTCCCCGGACTAGCTTTATTAGAATCCTGGCACCTGTATAGCCAGCAAACGCTAGCTCGGCAACATGCAGAACTACAAGAGTTATACACAAGAAACCTTTGTGGGGATATGTTACGGTTTAGGTTCCGCAAAAGCTTCTATTTGAGGGGGCACCTTGAGTATCAGCATACAATCATCATCCAAAACGAAAAGTCAGTGTTCACCACTGATGCTTCGCTGCCGT
>NW_008785473.1:0-236 GCF_000715545.1 Opisthorchis viverrini
TGTGGTGCTTATTTCATTTTAGACATTGAGACATATTAGTTAATATCCCAGAAAGAGGGCTTACACTGAACCTGCGTAAAGCGTACCAGGATAGTCTTTGTTTCTGAGAGACTGAGGGGTATGTCATTGGTTGGCTTGACTATGTCGAGATACTCCCAGTATAAAGACAAAGTTTTCACTTCCAACTTGCGTCTTCAGTCGTGCAATCTTTCACACTTTATGCGCGACGCAACTTC
>NW_008785474.1:0-236 GCF_000715545.1 Opisthorchis viverrini
ACTGAAAAAGGAGCAGTCGTTGTGTACATGCTCCCATAAATGACATTGTAAAGTCACTAAAACAAGTGATTGTGAGTTGGCCAAAAAAAGATGAGCGAATCGTGTAGAAGATTCATTTGACACTGTAAACTACATGAATCAAACAAGCAAGTGGCACCAATCTTAATTATTGGAAATTGAGGTATTGTGATTTAAATATGGAAAATGGGGCTTAACTTGGCTCAGAAAAATTATCT
>NW_008785475.1:0-236 GCF_000715545.1 Opisthorchis viverrini
ACAGAAATAGGTCAAATGGAAATATTTGCCCTTGTCGTATCCCTTTACATCAGTTGGTACCATTTACAGGACGCCAGGTAATTCATTACCCCACTTCTCATCACGAGCGCGTTGCTCTGTGCCGAATTAAGTCGTACGTCTTTGTGGCTCTGGGGCAATTATGCCAGCTCGATTCAGGCTCAGTCAGCCAAAGTGACTCTGGAGTGTTTCCAAGTCCTTGTTTCCCTCTCCGCTCT
>NW_008785476.1:0-236 GCF_000715545.1 Opisthorchis viverrini
AACATGCGTGTATTAGTGTCTTTGTTCGATTTTGCCGAAATCCTACAGATGATGGGTTCTACCAAGCTAGGTGGAACATGCAAATCTTGACTGTAGACATTCATTCGAACGAGGCAATTGAGGTGCATGGCGTGGAATAAGTTCGTATTTAATTAAAGTCGCCTATGACCCATAAGTCCGCTGGGTGAACCGCAGCCTCAAATTATTTAAAGTAAATTCTCGGTTTCTGTGGCCAG
>NW_008785477.1:0-236 GCF_000715545.1 Opisthorchis viverrini
TTCAAAATTGCAACAGTTTCAGTCCGAAGGTCCATAGAAATCGGATTACGCGAGTGATAAATGAGACGACAGCTATCATGCTTCCGCGCTTTTCCTCATCTCCGATCTTCTAATGTATTTGACGTATCGAGTCGTTGAAAGAACGGAACCGTGATTGATCGTTTTCAGGGAAGTTTGGTAAACTCTGATTGATTCGCACTCTGGCTCAATGGGTGTTACTCATCCTCCAGTCACGT
>NW_008785478.1:0-236 GCF_000715545.1 Opisthorchis viverrini
TACAGGGAAAGAATTCTAAGTTACTATAGCAACCATCAAAATTGTCACAAAAGAGCTGCATTTGGGCACTACAAACGGATCAGGCCACGCTGGAATAAAACAGAATACACGCTTTAAGAAGAGAATCGCCTTTACATGCTGTTCCAGAGAAATAGATTCGCAAAGAATTTCATCTGGAGATCAGTCAGACAGTCAAATACGGCTCACGCAGCAGCAAGAAATGAAGGCAAACGAGT
>NW_008785479.1:0-236 GCF_000715545.1 Opisthorchis viverrini
CTCATGAATGACTTACTTAACGTAGCTATAAAACGAATCCATAAGAGAAACTACGGTGAAGAAAGCTGGCAATCTGGGTATCACATAAATGGCGTCTGTCGAGGATTGACTTGAAGAAAACACATGAAGGGCTATGATTTTTCACGCTGCACTCGTTTTCAGTCGCTGACAAGTTACTGGGTTAGAATTTCCTGTCCTAAAACTGCCTCGTCCGTAGTTGAGTCCTGAAATATGTC
>NW_008785480.1:0-236 GCF_000715545.1 Opisthorchis viverrini
GTCAAGGTGGCAGCTTTAGGTCGGGAGTACTTGAGTAAACAAGCTCAAAATGACGTGAAAGGAATCAAGGGCTGCAACGTTTCACAGAATGTACACACTGTAAATGGGTGATTTTACAAAGGAGCGCGTCACGCTTCGAACACAAAACCTGGGTTCCAGATAGCTGGGTGGTTAAGGCACGAAGGTCCCGGGCTCGAACCCCAACCGCGACATCTTCACCAGTCTTGGGTAACGTG
>NW_008785481.1:0-236 GCF_000715545.1 Opisthorchis viverrini
ATATTACTCACATGCCCCATCAGTAGTATTCGCCGCTGCACACCTTTCCCTCTTTAAGGATCGCTCGCATGCTACCGACTTTCGTTTACCTCTGTTCGGTCAGCTCCAGTAGCTGCTCTATTCGGCACCTCTTCAGGTGAATCATATCACTTACAAAACTGAATCCCATTCACTCATTTCGATCACCGACTGTCTTGAATTTTAAAGACGTTCCACCGAACAAACGGACTTGTCAT
>NW_008785482.1:0-236 GCF_000715545.1 Opisthorchis viverrini
ACTGGATTTTAAGGCACTGCGAATCAAGTGCGTACATTGGCATCCATATTAACCTGCGCAAAAAAGACAACGATTCAAACCTTCGACCACTTTGTTAGGCGATCTAGATTCTGCCTGCCCAGTCGCTGTTGAAGAATCACAAGAAATGGACAACAACAGAGTTCACACCAGTTTTGGTGAGAAATGTAGGCCCTTGTGGTTCACCTAGCTTGGGTCTTTTTATTTTCACATCGCAA
>NW_008785483.1:0-236 GCF_000715545.1 Opisthorchis viverrini
AGAGAGAGGAATGCGTTTAACCGGTTTATGGATCAAGAATTATCATTTAAGGAGATGTCTGGAACTTCGCCGTAAACAATAAATGAAGGCTAGTCTTTGACAATTCTCATCATGAATTGCCTGGAGAGACGAGATTGCACGCGTCGCACTTCTCCAGCAATTCAAGCGGTTTTTCTGTGTATCATACATCGTAGATATTTTCAAACAGTGGACGATATCGATCGCTCAGATAATTT
>NW_008785484.1:0-236 GCF_000715545.1 Opisthorchis viverrini
AAAACACGCGTCCAAAGACCAACAACCGACGAAGGGACAAAGAATGGTGAATGCTCTTCCAGGTGCGGTAGTCGCTAGCACAGCCAAGATTCGCACATCAGGCGCAAAGTGTCCGTCATCCTGGGACTGGTGTGAGAAGAAATGACAAAAGCGTATATTCAACTCCAACTAAGCTGCTAATAACAAAACTTAAGTTTGCAAGTCTGAGCATGGTAAATTGAAGTGAAACGGCCCCA
>NW_008785485.1:0-236 GCF_000715545.1 Opisthorchis viverrini
ATTACCAATTGCCAATTGACAGTAATCATCAATTAGCACTGGCAAATGCTGGGGTGAAAAAATTCGGTTCATGTGACATGCGATCTGGAAGCTCAAAGTAACGTGAGACTTATTTCTTGCTGAAAAGTTTTGACGATTTTTGAGAAAAAAAGCGCACACGATTAGAAATGAACGACAGTTAAAATCATACGCTATTTGTGATTGGCACGCATTATTGGTGGAAATTGTCAGTTGAG
>NW_008785486.1:0-236 GCF_000715545.1 Opisthorchis viverrini
GTGCTTCCTCCATTTGGCGTGCAATGGCACAGGACGATTGGTCAAACAAGAGTGATGTGGGCGTGCATTCTACAAACCCCGCAACTACCCAAAAGAAATGGCAAAGTTACCATAGCAGCTAAAGGGTAACCTGACAGTACCGTGCGTGCGTTTTCAGCTGCAAACTTGTGTCGCAACACTGGTGTGCTGATGCAAGACGATGCGTCCAGTACTCTGCGGGAGCAAAGTTTGCAGTC
>NW_008785487.1:0-236 GCF_000715545.1 Opisthorchis viverrini
TGAGTTGTAATCACTTTCTCGGTCCACCCGTTACAGACTAACGTATGGCCAACTACTTCGTTCACACATTCACAAGGTGTTTGCACGGTGTGTTACAATATCCAAGCCCGATCGATGGGCTTCGAAACGCAGAGGAACACAAGTCCCAACATGTTTGGACAAATCTATGCTAAAAAACTCTTCCACAATCAGTACATTCCTGTGAGACACATTTGAATCCATGATGACATTGCTGC
>NW_008785488.1:0-236 GCF_000715545.1 Opisthorchis viverrini
CAATCGGGCAAATTACTTTCCGATAATAAGACGATACCCTAGTTAATTGGCTGGCTTGAACAAACCTACATTTTACGAACTATGAGGGCGATGAGCATACTCAGGATATATACTGATCGTACTCGGGAACATGGGGGAACAGGTCTAACAATTCTCGGCCCATGACGTGAAGTTCCCTTAAGCTAGAGAGAAGTCATGTTACATACGGAAGGCTCGGAAGCCCACTGTTTAGATCT
>NW_008785489.1:0-236 GCF_000715545.1 Opisthorchis viverrini
TTGCCGGCTATCGCACATTGAGATACATGCAGGTTGCAGTAAAAAATAATTAACTCATCTTAAAAACCAGATCAAGAATTTCCAAATGTTAGCGTAGTAGTACATATTATTCATCTGTTTCATTATCCGTGAGCCCTTCATCGCTACTTTGGCAGGAGTACATGCCCCGACTAAGCTCTTTTAAGTATAATTATCTGCAAGCTACACAGAACTCCGACTCACCAGCTCACAGTGGA
>NW_008785490.1:0-236 GCF_000715545.1 Opisthorchis viverrini
AGTGCCTGGGTAAGCTCACCTGGTGCAAGGTTTTAGTAGGCTAACTATGGGACTGGTTTTCACGCTTTTCATCAAATCCGCAGCGTGTTTTCATCAGTTCAATACTCAGAAGGAACAAAAAATGGTTGCAAGGATTTAAACAATACTCAGCGTTAATACCTTCACGTATCTGAAATCGTCCTCACCAGTGTTACATTCGTCTGTTCATTTTCCTCGCGTAACTGTCTATAAAATGG
>NW_008785491.1:0-236 GCF_000715545.1 Opisthorchis viverrini
TTTAACGGCGTTTCAGATGCGCTAGATCGGCTTGTTTGTGCATTCAGATCTCCTACAATTACAACGATATCTAAGCTTTTGGCTTACCTACGAGGGCATTCAGGGCGTCATAAAACGTGTCTTTGATGTTGTCAGAGCTACAATCGGTTGGGGCGCAAGCGCACACGACAAACAGACATCGATAAACTTCCCGCTTGTGAAACTCACAGACGAAGGATGCACGAGGGCTGGGATAC
>NW_008785492.1:0-236 GCF_000715545.1 Opisthorchis viverrini
AATCGAGGTGGTACTGAGTAGAATCGGGTATGGAGTGATAGGAACAAGGCGGCTCAATAAAATCCTTCGTGAGGTCTGTTTTCTAGGATGAGATCAATATGGTCCGCCCTGTGCTTTACTCCAGAGGTTGCAAGTTACTGCTGTCACCCAATGGTAGCGAAGTTCTAGGTATCAGCTTCTAGCCACAATGTCTGAGTGTGTACTTCTCGGCAAATGGTGTATTTCTTGGAAGCTGG
>NW_008785493.1:0-236 GCF_000715545.1 Opisthorchis viverrini
TGCAATGCACACCGCAGCCAAGAGGAGAGACCCCCAAAACGGGACCCAATCCCTACTGCAGATTCAGAAAGACCGATGTCGGGATACCCGACGAGAAACTGGAGCGTCTTTCTAAGGCACTGAAGGATTCAGACACTAAGAATGCAGCGACTTGGACGAAAGTTGACAAGGAACATTCTTCGCTGGGCCAGTACCTCGCGGTATCATTACCGGGTCCTCTGGCTGCGAAGAAAGTA
>NW_008785494.1:0-236 GCF_000715545.1 Opisthorchis viverrini
CTCAGGCCGCCACATTCGAACACCAATATATGGACTCAGGACTTCTATCGAAAGATTTAATTCCAGATGCCAGTGACAAAACTATGTAACGATTGAGCAAATATCGCAAAATATGAGTGACTATATAGTTTAGAGTGCGGCGGCGTTGAATGAACGGATTCCTCAACCATACCGAATTGGAATGATGCCATTTCAATCTAGTTGAACTGTAGCCACCCAGTCACCCACATAATTGA
>NW_008785495.1:0-236 GCF_000715545.1 Opisthorchis viverrini
CGCGATGGCTAGCTGCTGGTGGATTGAAGGAGCAGTGTGTATCCATAGTCGAAAACCGGTCTGATGTTTTACTCTGATACCCGAAGTTGCGTTAGCGCGCCACTAATGTTTGTACCATTTTCACCGTAGATACCGGTGGACTTCCGACATCTGCCAACGAAGCGCATCAAACATTTTAGGAACGAATCTGTCGGCAGGTTGCCTGCTATTTCCAAATGGACTGCTGTAGTCTTCAG
>NW_008785496.1:0-236 GCF_000715545.1 Opisthorchis viverrini
ACTCCAAGCTAGATGTATCTTGTCCAGGAGCATAATCCAGCCATTCAAAAGAAGTTTCGGAGGCACCTGGTGCGCGGTACGGCGAGACTGATTACCAGAAGAAGAAGAATACCTGCTCAATAAGTAACCAATGAAAACCAAGCGACCCAATCAATGCAAAACGATGATAGGAATATGCAGAATCCAAAATCGATGTACTTGTCAGGTAACATAATCTAGTTACTCAAAAGGAGGAG
>NW_008785497.1:0-236 GCF_000715545.1 Opisthorchis viverrini
TTTTCAGTAAACTGCGAGACACTGACATGACAAATCGATATCTTCCCGTCTTCATTCATGATGTGGTTTTTCTTTTAGCGTTGCCAACTATTTCTCCCATCGATGACCGACGAAATCAAGGTGGACTCTTGACATGATTAGTACCGGATTCCAGCTTCTCTATTACAAGGGCTCATCAGTAGTGCATAATCCTAGCCTTGTTGAAGTTCTAAGCTTTGGACGTCTGGCACGCAAGG
>NW_008785498.1:0-236 GCF_000715545.1 Opisthorchis viverrini
TTACTTACGTCAATAACTAGAATAACACCAGGCGTCCGAAACTTTTGCTTCACTGTGGTTAAGCAGTGATTACGTCTCCCGCCTGTTGTTGAAATTAACCCACTCATTTATCAGGTCAGGTCTCTGGTTGGACGATGTATTTTTATCTCCCAAAGGCTGAGTTTCAGAGAAAAAAATGGTTTAGTTTCTTAGAAAAAGTGAGAGTCTTATCTGATGGTTGGCCTCTGTAAAATAAA
>NW_008785499.1:0-236 GCF_000715545.1 Opisthorchis viverrini
ACCGTGTTGTCCGTTAAAGGTGACGCGTGCATTTACCAGCAAGGGCATAAACCATCAGGGAGCACTTGGGCATCAAAAGCGACAAATCGGTCAAGGCAGATTTGTTTGACCTTGTTGTTCCCCATACAATAATACTGCGTTCTCGAGAATCGTATTAAGAGGCCCCAAAGAAAGAGCGAACGAGTTATATGTCAGTTGGCGTGCTACTTTTAGAAACCACTGATCTCTTCTCGACT
>NW_008785500.1:0-236 GCF_000715545.1 Opisthorchis viverrini
CTGACGTAAGCGATCAGCCTAGTTGAACGTGGTGTGTAACTGGTTGACGTAGTCAGCTCATAGATACATAAACGGTTATGAATGCTATCGCAATACCTTGTCGAGTTGTACGTTCTCTCTTACATTTGAAAATGAATCTACATGTCGCGTCAAAAATCAAAGTCGTGTCAACAGTATCTACGACATTCTCGACGTTAGTATTAGCAACGTGCCTCCGAAAAATCAAATATCCTATT
>NW_008785501.1:0-236 GCF_000715545.1 Opisthorchis viverrini
CATAACAGAAGCATTTCGCAATGCTTCTCCGATTTTCACTTCGCATAGAGGAATTCAACTGCGTATCATCTTAGTTAAGTGTACTTCAGATCAGCAACTTGTGACCGAGTTCTCTAGTCTTCGAATACAAGTCAAGATGACACTGGTTGGAATAGGACCAAAGAGTCAACAAGTTGTGACCAGGTGATTATTCTCGATAGAGACGAAACCGTGTGAAATACACTCATTTGCAAATC
>NW_008785502.1:0-236 GCF_000715545.1 Opisthorchis viverrini
CTCTGCCCTTCGACTTGGAGTTTTGGTCCGGGTCAGTTCATTTCGACTCAGGTCAGTGTGTGTATCGTCCATAAAGGTACCGAACCGACAGACGTCGTTAGTGGTTTGGCTTGTAGATAAACAGCGTTGGACCACAGCAGGTTAGGCCTATGCCAGAACAACTGTTCGCTAGATTACTGAAGAAGCGTACGACAGTTGTAATTTTGACTCCATCTTCTGCATTCAGCGTTCCGTGG
>NW_008785503.1:0-236 GCF_000715545.1 Opisthorchis viverrini
CCGTTCATGAATGAGGTTGCTTTTACTGCACTGACTGGTCTAGCCACATACTGGGCAGCGCCGGATAAT
This sequence comes from Opisthorchis viverrini, assembly GCF_000715545.1. Taxonomy (NCBI): domain Eukaryota; kingdom Metazoa; phylum Platyhelminthes; class Trematoda; order Opisthorchiida; family Opisthorchiidae; genus Opisthorchis; species Opisthorchis viverrini. Next base: position 70 of record NW_008785503.1, read on the forward strand.
TTCGGATTCTTTGGACATGTGACCAAACAGACAGTGTTGTTTTTCGGCGCCGATTATCCGCGAAGTTTATGACAACACAAGTAAACGCAGTATGCTTCGTTCAGTGTTCGCCATAAACCTAACCAGTCGATTACGTCCGCTTGTTGACGCGGAATCTCAAATGGCCA
>NW_008785504.1:0-236 GCF_000715545.1 Opisthorchis viverrini
ACGTGTTTTATAACAGCACTGTGAGCCACTGTTGTACTCACCTCAACCAAGATAAGCTGAGCTCAACTCGGCTGAGACGAGCTGCGCTCAACTGAGCTGTGCTGAGCTGAGCTGAGCTGAGCTGAGCTTAGGTGATCTTAGCTGTAAATATTTGTGAAAAATCAGCCGATTTCAGGTGGCTTCCATATAAACCTGCTGTATCTCGCTCATATTAACTAACCATTATCCATGTTGTC
>NW_008785505.1:0-236 GCF_000715545.1 Opisthorchis viverrini
TAGACCGGCAGCTTACACAGTCTTTGTTGCTCGAGAAAAATGCCTGACCACGTTAAATACACGATAATGAGATGGAAGCTCTAAAGGGCAAGAACAGATAGATCAGTAGACGATTGGTTAGTGGATTTTATTTGCTGGTCTGATCGATGGGCCACTTTTCCAACAGTGTGAAATAGTAACAGGTACCTATTGGCAGCTGAGATTATAAGCTGGTTTGTTTATGTAGTCCGGCTGTA
>NW_008785506.1:0-236 GCF_000715545.1 Opisthorchis viverrini
AAATGTGAGTTCGGGTTTGTACGATTGACTGCGGTCTGGTCATCGTTCTGACGATGAGATTTGAGGAGTATTACGATTAAATAACCAGCCGAAATTTTGGATGCCTCAAGCAATACCGGCCGACTCAGAGTTACGATAAAAAACTATGCTGCACGCGGATGAGCTGGTTTCCCGGATGTCTCGAATCGTAACTCACCAAGCACGGTGGAATGGTAAAAGGAGCTAACCCAAAAAAC
>NW_008785507.1:0-236 GCF_000715545.1 Opisthorchis viverrini
TGCGCCTCCTCTCCTCGAGAATTAAGGTGTGCGACAGCATGAAAATTCGATTCTCCCACCGCTCGGATGCACCGGCTATGTCCGGTGATCTAGGTTGCAGTGCATACAAGCTGGGGATGACACCGATTTTCTAGGCGGGATCCCACAGTATGCTGACAGTCATTTTGATGGACCAAGCTCAAGGGTAAGCTCATTGAGCGACAATGCAGATGTTTGTTTCAGGCAGCCAGATAAGT
>NW_008785508.1:0-236 GCF_000715545.1 Opisthorchis viverrini
ATCAGCAAGAATTCGGCTGTCACATCACATTACTGTGTCCGAAAGCGATTGCATGAGGATGGTTATACTACTTACAAGCAAGAAACTGATCGGTGGCAACGCCTTTTTAAGTGTTATTTTTCATAAACCGAGTTTTTCACAATCAAATACTAATTTTTTCACTGTGTCCTTTCAGTACTATATCGGGCTCAGATGTGTAATTCATGGGTTCCTATTTCCAAGCAAAGTCCCGATAA
>NW_008785509.1:0-236 GCF_000715545.1 Opisthorchis viverrini
CTGTCTTATTAATGTGCCCACTCAGATAGTTTCTTTGTATTATATTTGGTCAGTGGAAAGTGGGTCATTCTCTGTCCAGTCTTTCAAAGTCTGTAGACTCCTTTTTGTATGGCACAGAGGGACTTTTTGCCACAAAAAACTCAAGTTTAGAAAAGTTCGTAGTGTCAGGCTACGGGTGGATGATGAACGTGCAGAGTAACACTAGTTCCACATCTTCGCAGAAACGCCCGTCAATC
>NW_008785510.1:0-236 GCF_000715545.1 Opisthorchis viverrini
TTTTGGGCATAAAATGCCTCTATTTACATAAAGAAATTTCCACAGAAATATTCCAAAGATTTTAATACACTATCAAAACCTGAGCTTGAATCTTTCCTAAGCATTCTTGTGGGATGCGCAAGCAATTTCAGCACACAGTCTCAGGGTGTCCGAATATAATTGGCGTCCAACCAGATGTTTTAGGGCTTTACTATGTATTTTATTCATACGCTTACCTTCACTGAGGAGAAACACTC
>NW_008785511.1:0-236 GCF_000715545.1 Opisthorchis viverrini
AAATGTGGTTCATTCCTGTCAGGTTGAGTAGGTGCCCACCTGAATTGGTCTGGTCCGGAAGTGAATTCCGGTGTTCTGGGATCCAAATCCCGCCATCCAGCTACTGATTGAGATTTTGGTATACCCAACAGACCATGCAATCCGGTCCAAATGCCACCCGTGGGTGGTGGAATCAACTTCAGCAACCTCACATTCCTTCCATGGAGAAAAACAAGTTGATTGTGTTGTTTACCATA
>NW_008785512.1:0-236 GCF_000715545.1 Opisthorchis viverrini
TCTTTGGATTGTCCGATTCATTTATTTCGTGATTGTAGTATTCTAATTCTGAAGGTCCCAAGTCCGACTTAACCGGATCATCCGAGGCCGATCTCCGTATCATCCATTCTTGAGCAACGCTTTCGAAATATACTTGCTGATCGCTGGACGCGGTAGTCAGTTACTTCTAATGTTATCCAAAGGTGTGAAGCAGGAAAATCTTTAAAGCCTGTGATTGTCCATCATGGCAATGGATG
>NW_008785513.1:0-236 GCF_000715545.1 Opisthorchis viverrini
CCAATTCAACAATACCGGTGTAGTTGCTTTTTATATATTAGCGGGTCGTTCTTGTCAGTGATTGTTTTGCTTACCAGATACATTTTTACAGTATCTGCTGGAATAGTCTGCACACAGTTCCAGATTTTCTTGCCTTCCCGATCTCATCGGCTTTTTGGATCCATTAGGTAACCTCGATCATTGGAGATACTTCGACATCGATCATCAGCATCATCATCAACTGCTGGTTAACAGTC
>NW_008785514.1:0-236 GCF_000715545.1 Opisthorchis viverrini
CGAGATAGCTTAGTGGTTAAGTCGCCGGCTTATGGATCGAAAAGCCCATTGTTCGAGCCCGACATTGCATCTCAAATTATCCCATCTAGGCTTTGTTAACCCGGCCGTATCTGTGCATTCGTTCATCCTTCGGGTGTTATGGCAGCTAGACACTGGAATTGTGCTGCAGCTGAACGATTATTATGATTATTCAATGAAATGTTTGGAAAACCATTGCTGATCTCGTGTTTCCACCA
>NW_008785515.1:0-236 GCF_000715545.1 Opisthorchis viverrini
AATGTCCTCAGATGTCAGTAGCATTTGCCGTCTCCCAAAGACATCAGCCTCCACTGTCATCCAAAGACCTACACTCAAAACACAAGATTGATAACTCATTAGAAATAAAGCAATAGGGGTTTATGCGAATCAAATAGAACGCTACAGCATGCTCACTACGACAGAACTACCTATCCATAACTGACAAGCCTATTTGCAACAGTTTTCATAGAACTCACGAATTCCGAATCTGCAAT
>NW_008785516.1:0-236 GCF_000715545.1 Opisthorchis viverrini
GCGTTGACTGTTTTACACAGCGACCAAGGTGAAGCTTGGCATAAAAAATCGAACTGTAGTGACTTCAGAAACAGTTGAAGAACAACTGAGAAACAATGTCACGTCCATGGATGCTAGCAGAAGTTCGATAGCTCTGAAGTTCTCCGTGTCTGATCGGCGGCCGTTTCAGTCAGTAAGGAATTCGAAGTATTTGTGGTGCACATGAAAAGGTGTATTTTCTCAGCGCTTCCTGGAGC
>NW_008785517.1:0-236 GCF_000715545.1 Opisthorchis viverrini
TTGTGAGACGAGGCCGATATGGGATGGCAACTTTTTGGTCCGTTTGTGGGCCCCGTGGATGCAGATCATAAGGCAGGTTTAGTGGATAACAGCCAACCAGGTCGTCCTTACCGGGCACAGCCGAATTTCATGGCATGGGAAGATGAGGAGATTGGATGAGATTAGTAAATTATGCGGAGTTGAAGGAGACATCAAGCGATATAATGTGCATGATCATGCCAAACGGTATGCCACCC
>NW_008785518.1:0-236 GCF_000715545.1 Opisthorchis viverrini
CTCCAATCAGCTCAGTTTGGCTACCCGTTACAAACACCCCTACGGTTCGATGTTGAAGGCTCTAAAAAACAGATCTACTCGCCCTCACAGTGCCCCTGCCTTACATTATAAATCCTTGTTTCTTAAACAACTCACCTGCTCATCCATCAAGCTTGACCTTAATCCCGCTGGATCTCTTCAGACACCACACACGTTCCCATCTGGTAACAGATCAGGTGGCTGTTGATCTGTTCGCC
>NW_008785519.1:0-236 GCF_000715545.1 Opisthorchis viverrini
TCATCCGAGGCAAACATTCGCTAGGTGTCCCACCGTTTATCACGATGGTTGGAATCCAACCTGAGATCTTAATTCCTGGAGAGTACTGATAACGTAATCCTTGCATAACGCAACCATAGTGCTCCCTACAGTCAGTGAAGTTAATACCGGGTTTTATTAGTTATGGCATGCATACGATCTCAGCTGCATGTGAAGACGGTATCCTCGTGAGCACAGCCAAAACAACAACTGCAAGT
>NW_008785520.1:0-236 GCF_000715545.1 Opisthorchis viverrini
AAGTAAACTTTTGTATACCAGGATTCTTATGAGCATAGGGACACTAGCGGAGGACATTGATTTTACTTCAACATCTAGTTTACGTTATGATGGATGCAGAAAATATTGCTATATAGTGCTCATCGTTGTCACCGTTAGTCAATTTCTCCAAGTTTGTCTCACTGGGTCAGGCATGGAAACCCCCATTAATTCACAAAACGATTGTATATGGAAGAATAATATGATGAAAGAAATAT
>NW_008785521.1:0-236 GCF_000715545.1 Opisthorchis viverrini
AAAGCATATTCTGATCGATGTGTCTTAGATGAAAGCCATTTTGTCGATTTTCCGGACAACCTAATGTGTCATTCAAACCAGTTTTCAGCGCAAAACCTGCTTGGTTTGACAGATATTTAAGCTTTTGGAGTGTATTCCCATACAATTTTTATTGTGTTCTACCAGTCTTGAGGTCCCTCTCTAAGCACTTGAAGGTATTTCATATGCACCGAAGCAGAAGCTGCTCCGAGATCACC
>NW_008785522.1:0-236 GCF_000715545.1 Opisthorchis viverrini
GCTGCTAGTGTATCAAGGTCATAGGTGCTCTTGGTTTGGATGGTATAAACGCCAGTGTGGAGCTACAACTGAACTTTCCTCGCTTGTTCCGCTTGCGACCCGGGTGCCCACGACATTGCAAGCGTGACCAGTAAGGTGACGAAGACGGTAGAACCGGTTTTTAAATGTCTGAATGTTCTGTCGTCTACTTCCGTTCGTTCGTGGTATGTTTGCGGAGTATGGCTATGTAATTCAGG
>NW_008785523.1:0-236 GCF_000715545.1 Opisthorchis viverrini
TCGTGTACGCTGTAGTCCTAAAAGTACGACTCTGAAGGAAAACGTTGGCGAGCGAGATAAGGAACCGCTGAGATTTCGCATGCAAATGCTTTTAAGTATAAATGTACACTGGTGACACGCATTTTGGGAGGCACTTGATTCCAAATGAATGTAACTCAATACGTATTCATTGTACAGACTCGCATGTCCACCATGAACCAGGAGACTGAAGGGAATTTCGCCCAGAAGCTGACAAA
>NW_008785524.1:0-236 GCF_000715545.1 Opisthorchis viverrini
AGCAAACGTTTGCATTTGTTTAGAAGTGAGGCATTATGACTGGAATTTGCACAGATTGGTATATTTTCACACTTCATGGAAGGTATCCTTGAACGAACTTATCCGCTGTGAACGTCGAATATGTCATCCGCATTATCTTGTTCTCCATTGCTAAGAGAATATGAGAATAGGTTCGTTGTCTCCGTATGCAACGAACTCGTGTCACATTAATGATACGGATGTCGTATCAAATCCAG
>NW_008785525.1:0-236 GCF_000715545.1 Opisthorchis viverrini
CGATATGACTTCGCGATCCGAACGATCCATAAACATCCGTGGTTTCCATCAACAAATCACAGCAGACTGCCAGCTTCCTGTACGATACTAGCGGAAAAGAAAGTTACTTTTGCAACTGTTGTTCTTGGTAAAAAGTACGAGTCAAACAGCCTTGCACATTACAGCTCTAGAAGAAAACCCTTGGTTTAACCGGAGCTGGTTCGGCACTTTAATCGCCAATTTACTGACCAGGAGGT
>NW_008785526.1:0-236 GCF_000715545.1 Opisthorchis viverrini
CTACATGTTCTATCTGTATTCTGCGGTTCAGTTTTGGGATAAGTCGATAAGTTCATGTTGTCGAAACCTCAAAATACACTGCTGTCCAATAAAACACACGCTGCGAAGTATTCAAAACGGGAATTATTGCTGGATAGGTGCAAGCGTCGAATGAAAGAACGGGGAAGTACGGTGAACAGGGAACTTCTCCATGGCGCGTGAACAAGGAGTTCCACAAGCTAAAACAAAACTGGCCG
>NW_008785527.1:0-236 GCF_000715545.1 Opisthorchis viverrini
GATTTGCAAATCAGTGTATTTCTCGGAAATCTCATGAAATCTTCATGAAACTATACGGCCAGATCTCTAATGTCGTACTACCGGAAACCACATCTGATATTACGATCCAGGAGATTTAATCAGATACCTAAATGGTTCAGTATGACTTTCAAGCCAACTTAGGAGCGACGTCACTCACCTGGGATGGATCTTCAGTGGTACAATATCCAATTGCAACACAAGCTCGACACACATCG
>NW_008785528.1:0-236 GCF_000715545.1 Opisthorchis viverrini
AGCCGATTGGCTACCATGAGATGACCATCGAAATTTTAGGTTTCGAATGATTCCCTGTATCAAACGGAGAATTTTGGTCGCCTCCTTTGTACAAAACGCTGGTGTAGCAAGTTTCTCCGGACACACTGCAATCCGTCAAGACCTTGTATGGGTTAGAGCTTGGAAGCATGACCCTCCTTAATTTGCGGAGTCATTTACCTCAGGAAGTTGGCGCCCAAAACGTGGGTTACATCAGG
>NW_008785529.1:0-236 GCF_000715545.1 Opisthorchis viverrini
GGTCTCCTCTAGATCCATGCTGGCAGGTTTTTTCATGACCAAACTCAAAACTCAGAAGTTAGCCGCACTGAAAGTCAAACTATCAATCAAGTTTCCTTTATTCAGTTAGCCTTACTAACAAAGAAGATTTAGCCAAGTATTCTATTCGGTAATAAAGTTACCATTTTTCACTAGGTGTTGATATCACCATGAAGGTAAAAGGCAGAAGTTACGTCCAAGTATTTCTAAAACCCGTT
>NW_008785530.1:0-236 GCF_000715545.1 Opisthorchis viverrini
GCCTCCGAATACAAAGTATTTGACCGATAACAGTAAACTAGTGAGCAGTCAGAATGACTCATTTTTATTAGAATCCGGAAATCACAAGAATACTGTGGGTGATGCGATGTAAACAACCTTTTACAATTTTGAAGGTCGTTGGTCAGCACAGGGTGGTTCATTTGCATCCAACTTCAGTCCTCAACTAAACACAGAAGAACCAACAAGGTCTGCTTGGTTTTCACCATTCAATAGCA
>NW_008785531.1:0-236 GCF_000715545.1 Opisthorchis viverrini
TTATAAATTCATATCTTTCATTGCAATAAACGCACAAAACACACCTGCCGCTTTTCAAAAGGGTTAGTTTATCATCCCAAATCATGTTTCAATAAAATTCATCGATGACAGTCTTGAGTTGCTGTGTTATCTCAGTTGACATAAACACGATCCAACCACAGGCTTCACGATTGCCCGTACAGTTTTCTTCAAAATTAATACATGATGTGCTCGGTTGGATTTGTTCTCAATTTTTT
>NW_008785532.1:0-236 GCF_000715545.1 Opisthorchis viverrini
TAGACTTGGCATTCAAGGGTCCACCAGATAATCTATCTTCTAACCTGGACTTTGCAACCAATAAAACTTTACAGAACACTATGTAGAACAAGACGGAAGACTCAATTAGGGACACCAAGAAATTTCTAACACTTATCACCATCTTGGGTGGAAATGTCTTCTATTGGCGTGTTGAAGGCCAGGTTTACCTAAAAGAGGGGCTTTCCATACGTTAACTTTGAACAAGAGTTGAAATT
>NW_008785533.1:0-236 GCF_000715545.1 Opisthorchis viverrini
GCAGAAACCAGGGTAAGGCGAATAGAATCTCCCCCGGCTCACCCTTGACTTTTTCACTGCATGTCTAAACCGACACAAACCATCCGTCTAATTTTCATTACTCAAACGATAAAAGTGTCATCAGAGAGGTATAGAAACGCATTCATTTCTACCATAAAGAACTGACGGATACGGAATCGGGACGGAACAAGCAAGCAAACGGGTTTTTATGGAGAGAGAGAGAGAGAGAGAGAGAG
>NW_008785534.1:0-236 GCF_000715545.1 Opisthorchis viverrini
GGAACTTTCAAGTCAGTTGTTCTGATTTCGTGCACACGCCGCTCGGGAAACTGGGCTTGAAATATCATGCCAGACACCGTCCAGACATATCATCGCTGACGGCACTGGATCGTCTATTCATGTCGCGTAAACAACCTTGGTTAGTCTAAGACCATTTACTCTCAAGGGATCTATACTGCTACCGAACTACACCCGACTCACAACGGCGTTTTTAATGAGCAATCTTGTCCACTGCA
>NW_008785535.1:0-236 GCF_000715545.1 Opisthorchis viverrini
GAGAATTTTGTTGGACGCGGTAGGGGAAATTTATTTAACAAAGAAAGAAGGAAGTCTTAAGACATTATCCGCCCCGCCGTATACAAGGTGGTGGGGCGAATTGGGTGAAGACATTATCCGACGGTCGATTTGGCGTAACAGTATTGGGGAAACCACGCCTGTACATTTGCTTGAATACTTTCCTCCCACCCAGCCCTAAGGAGAAGCCGACTACGGTCTTCGGGCAATGTCTTTAT
>NW_008785536.1:0-236 GCF_000715545.1 Opisthorchis viverrini
TTTATGCATTAGGGCACACATCCCGCTTTACACAAAAGCGTGCGTAGCCAGAAGCTCAGCGTGTCAGTTATTTATGTTTATTTCACCGGCAATCACGGCATCTGGTAAGCGTCAGAACAGGGCTGTCCGATGTCATCTGGCGAATCATATGTGGTTGTAATGCTCTTTTTGCAAATGGAACACGAATAGTCCCTCGAATTCGCGAGGAGATAAAGCATGACTAGGGAAACTTGTGG
>NW_008785537.1:0-236 GCF_000715545.1 Opisthorchis viverrini
CACAAGTGGAACTCCAGCCTTTTCAAATAGGTCACCTGAGGTTAGTCTAGATACCGTTCAAACAAAAATTAGATGTAAGTGAAAAGACTAGGAGTTCATTATACCGAAGTCAGACAGGATATCCACCTCTGCTACCAAAAATAACTTGAACTGTGTGACGAAACTCCACAGAACTTTAGCTAATGTGTCCCAACATTTAGTTGGAAATTGTTGTGAACCACAGTCTCCTTAATGCC
>NW_008785538.1:0-236 GCF_000715545.1 Opisthorchis viverrini
AGTTTCCAGTAACCTTATGAATGTTGTTCCATCACGAAACCCTACGGGATCCCACTATAAAATAGTTTTCTGGTCGAGGTCAACCAGCCATATGGTAAAAGCCATTCCTCCAGCAGCAGAAGACAAGTACTGTAACAGTAACACGTGCCAATAACGCCAGTTCATTGCACAAATACTTTTTGTCCACACCAACCACACGCACCGTGTTCCTCCATAACCAAAAACCTCATTACTTA
>NW_008785539.1:0-236 GCF_000715545.1 Opisthorchis viverrini
GTATAGATTCAGTAAAAGTCGGTTTAATTGATCTCCAATGTATTTGGAGAAGTTCATTTGAATGGTATTTTGTGAATCGTGTGCGTTTTCCTACACGGCTCCGGTCGATTCAACACTAAGCGGTCACATGAAACAGACTTGTACTCCTTGCCCAACAATCCTTTTGACTTGCCTGCTGATTGAACGATTTACATAATCGGAGTGCACCAACTCTAGGGTTCCCTTGACTTCCCTTG
>NW_008785540.1:0-236 GCF_000715545.1 Opisthorchis viverrini
ACAATTTTGTGCTACATCGTCCGTCGCATGGTTTCATCAGCTCGGTCGCCTTGCTGCACGCGGCAAGGTCGATAAGCGAAAATAAGCTACTACTAGCACCCATATTTCCTCAGTATTATCTCTTAATTCCCTTGCTGTCCCATCTAGCGATAACTCCTCTGTATATCCTGGCCGGTGTCGAAAGAATTGGCTAGTAGCATGCCACCGCTCGTGTCTGCTTTTTGGACCTCTTATCG
>NW_008785541.1:0-236 GCF_000715545.1 Opisthorchis viverrini
GCGTGACCAAATGTATCGATTTGCCAAGCTGTGCGAGGTAGACCGCACTTTCCAAAAAGTTGGCGCAATAAATAACGTCCTCGTGTGAGCTGATCAATATCATCCCCATAGTATACGGTAGCTTCGTCGGACATGGTCCATCCACCGTTAGCGAACTGCAGCCTTCCAGCGCAGACGAGTTCATGAACAGTATTTCTATACTCTGCAGGTTGTCTAGCCACCACATATGAAAATAG
>NW_008785542.1:0-236 GCF_000715545.1 Opisthorchis viverrini
GTTTCTGGATCCGGACCACCGAGTTGCGGCCCCCAATGTGATTATATAGGTGAAAACATCCGCCCCTTGCTCTTTGTTGGCCCACTTACATATGGATCCACACTAGTTATTGCCAACCACTCTTTGTCTGTTAGTGCTACATGCGCATTAATCAACGGTAGTGCTGATTCTGTGAAACGCATTTTGTAGAAAAACGGTCCGCATCTTCATCAGGGGGGTTCATATGGGTCTTGAGC
>NW_008785543.1:0-236 GCF_000715545.1 Opisthorchis viverrini
GATCAGCAAATCAAACGGAAGATATAGTATTTCGTAGCATTATGTTTCCTAAAAAACACAATATACAGTACTAATATGTTACTCCTGCTCTCTTTTGATGAGCTTGCCAAGCCAACCAATCCCTACAAGGACACCGTACGCATATCCTTCTTAAATGATCCGCTCGAAGTTATTCTATACGAAGTCGTATTTGCTAGTGGTACCAATGAACGGTTTTTCTGCCGTTTTTCTGAGTG
>NW_008785544.1:0-236 GCF_000715545.1 Opisthorchis viverrini
AGGTAGTGTATTGAAAGCGCTAGCTTATGTTCGTAATAGACGATTATTTGTGGGTGCAAGTGCTCAGTGTTGTAGAAGTGGTTGTCGTTGATAGGTACGCGCTGAAGATAGAGCCGTCAATTAGTCTTCCAGTCGTTTGAATCGGTGTTTCATCGTGCACTGATCACATTCATTATCATTTAACTTCTCGCTTTTCTGGTTCATAGTTCCTCATTGTCGCATTAAGCACTGCTGAA
>NW_008785545.1:0-236 GCF_000715545.1 Opisthorchis viverrini
CGCACCACGGCGATTCAGCAACACATCAGATAGGTACGTGAACAACGGATTCAGTTTTCAGAGGTGTTTCGGATGCCCACTGGTAAGCGCTTCAGTGGCTGACAACAGCCCGATTCCTATGTTTTCTAAGACTTCCACGTGATAATTCGCGGCAGTACTTTCTGAAATTTAACTATGAATGCAATCCCGCCTTTAAATTGTATTTTTTATGAAAAAATTCCAGACTACCCATGGGT
>NW_008785546.1:0-236 GCF_000715545.1 Opisthorchis viverrini
AACTGCGTTATAAGCTACTATGACCCTTCCAACCGGCAGAGTTTTTACAAATGTTTTTTCGTGTGACTATGATCGTAGACTTGAACCTCAATTACCTTCGAACCCATGCGAATCTGCTATATTATCTCGGTTAAGCAAGAAATTCATCAAACCTATTACAAGTCATCTGTTCTGTAGAACGTATTTTGCTGAAGTGTTAATTTGTTCATTCCAGGGCAAAATTCTAATGACCACAA
>NW_008785547.1:0-236 GCF_000715545.1 Opisthorchis viverrini
ATTGAGTAAATATTGTGCCCAATTAACGTTTTGGATATCCTTCACTAAATTCTAAAACTTGTTATCTGGTGGCTTTATCACAAAAGCCGAACATTTTGCAAAGTATTTTTGTAATCTAGAAACGACCATCAAGGGGAGCCGTCGCAAACCCACTAACTGGTTACAAAGCACCGCGTATTATAATTTGCATACATCCAGTATCTGTTTGGAAGCTAAATATAAATGACTTTTACGCA
>NW_008785548.1:0-236 GCF_000715545.1 Opisthorchis viverrini
GCGCAGAAATGTGATTAGTTTTCACACAGTTGTTATTGAAACCCAACACTGAATGATGGATTTAATGACATCAACCCATTAACTTGGAGACCGGTTTACCAGAGTGAATTGGAGAGGGGTCACTGTGTGAACAAATCCGCCACCTAGCAGAGTACTGTTCTTTTGACGGGGTCGTTTTGACCTTCCCGGATATTATGCATTGCCTCTTGTCTGGTTCAGTCAAAAATGATGGTTCA
>NW_008785549.1:0-236 GCF_000715545.1 Opisthorchis viverrini
CTCCATCTCGACTGCATCTTACTGGACTACGCTCTTCTGCTGGGGAGATGTTTCACTTCACACATGTAACTCAAGGTGCATGCCGCGGAACACATCACCTTGAGTACACTGCCATTCTCACCAAAGCTTAGCTAATTACACTACTACCTTTCTTCAGCAAACAGCAAATGACCTTCAAATTCAGGGTCTTTTTAACTGAAGATCTGACCCCAGATGAAGCCAGAGTAAACCGAGGG
>NW_008785550.1:0-236 GCF_000715545.1 Opisthorchis viverrini
TTGAGCCATACGTCCGGCGGTAGATCCTCAAGATTTTCACAGGAAAGCAAGTATCGTGACAAACTCCCAGCACTGTTGATATCCGTTCGGTTCGCCCGAGAAATCTGTAGGAACAGCTCAGCCGCACCGATTCGTTACACCGTGGCAAAACTCAGAATGGCTTCTTGGACTGCTTGACCTGAATTTGTAAGTCCTTACCAATTTAGCCGAACATTGCCCCTGAAACACTCGGTGTT
>NW_008785551.1:0-236 GCF_000715545.1 Opisthorchis viverrini
TGACCGTCACTTTGCTGCAGGTCCGGTCGGTGATTCTCGCTGATTTCAGTCGCAATAAAAGACAACGCCTTGTAAAACTAAGTGATTTTGAAGAGCAACAGTGTAGGCAGGACCTGGAGCGGGATGCAATAATGCCGGAAACATCAACATGCTTGTCGACGTGATTCTCTCTACCAGTTTTCAGGAGAGTTTGGGGGAGGAAAGGGAGGAAAGCATGTAACGAGGATCTCCGATGG
>NW_008785552.1:0-236 GCF_000715545.1 Opisthorchis viverrini
CCGCTGTTCACCGTTGATTCACAGGTACTATACTAGAGTGGCTAGCACATTTAATAAATGTACCCCATGTTTGAGACCCAGGCTATACTGGTCTGCTTCCTGCCTTGACGCGTCCGAGAACTGCTCTTCGTCGGCAGAGGTACTATGTTCCCGTGAGAGTCTTTCGCTTTAGTGAGAAGTATTTTCTCCCTCCCAGTTGAAAAGTTCGATGACTGCAACTTATTTCTCCTGAAACA
>NW_008785553.1:0-236 GCF_000715545.1 Opisthorchis viverrini
ACATGAACGCCCAGTGTATTACGGCAGGTCTGAGCTACGGGAAAGAGGGCGGCATATTGGGCGTCTTGCAAGAAGGACTCTCTGAGGGCGACCGTAGATGCAAGGTGGAGAAGAAGCGGCTGGCCAATCGATACGGCATCGAGCGACGGCTTAGATGTTGTCCCAGAGAAAGTGATTCCAATTCTTGCGGTCACGTTTAACATATCTCGAGGGAGCAAGTGAAGCCTGGATCAGAG
>NW_008785554.1:0-236 GCF_000715545.1 Opisthorchis viverrini
ACTGAACCACGTCTGACAATGTCTATAACCACTTAAGGGTCCAAATCATGGGAGACGACAATGACCAGAGTTCAGTCTGCTGACAAGGGCTTCCATACTTCTCTGTCGAGCCATTGTTGGACCTCCCCTAGCTCTTTTTCACACATCATGTGGTTACCAGAAAAGAGCCTTCGGCCAACTGACATATGGAGCACGTGACCAAGCCAACACAACCTACAGAGTGTGATCAGTTCATC
>NW_008785555.1:0-236 GCF_000715545.1 Opisthorchis viverrini
TAGGCACCGGAAGGGTGCTACAGACGAACAATCTTTCAGATGCAAAATATCGAACAATCTTACACAACCCAGCCCTCAGATCATTGGATTTCGCCATCGAAAATAGATGTACATCAATAGGTTCGTAGTGGCACTGCAGACCAAAAGATAAACCAAGAGTTGCTGTCCACGCGACAGAAGAGCTTTGTCCCGTTTCTCCAAAATCCTTGAAAAGGGGAAAGACTCCGATTACTGGA
>NW_008785556.1:0-236 GCF_000715545.1 Opisthorchis viverrini
CCGCTCCAGTGCCTAGTGTTGGAGAGAAAGAGACTCACGGAAGGGAACACAATAGAAGGACAAAGATATATTTCACAACGTCATGTGGAGAGTTATTGAAAGGATGGAGCGCATTCTTTCGCGCTCTTTGCTGATGTTCGTCTATTCAACGTTTCCGTTAAAAATAACTAGCTATGCTTAATTTGCCTATTCCCAATGTGCGGTTACACCAAACCGATGATCTGATAAATAGGTAC
>NW_008785557.1:0-236 GCF_000715545.1 Opisthorchis viverrini
GGTTACAAACAGAGGTTTTGTTTTCCATTCTACTTAGTATTGTAGCAGTACTTTGGAAATGTTACAGGTCTCCAGTACGTGCAAAAATGCGCAGAAGAAATATGAAGGTTATGAAGAGAGGGGAGCAAATTTTGTCCCAGGGAGTATTTGGACAGAGTCTGACGACAACGTTCTGGTGCGAAACCAGAGAGGACAATCTCGTCTTGGACGAATGAACGTAGTGGATTGGAGTTGGA
>NW_008785558.1:0-236 GCF_000715545.1 Opisthorchis viverrini
AAAAAAACTGTTTAAACTCGACGACCTTTGGTTAGCTTCTCATACTTTTCTATGGGACAGAAGCTCTGCACGTTCTCGTCACTAAAGTACTCGGTGTCAACTAACGCAGTATCAATCAACTTGAAATAAGATGAAAACAGGATGAACGTGAACTATGTCGGAGTTTTCCTGGATCGTCAGTGTCTTTATGCCAAATTGGGGCACAAAATGTGTTATATCTGCTGATTCGCCGGCCT
>NW_008785559.1:0-236 GCF_000715545.1 Opisthorchis viverrini
AATGAATGGTTTGCCCTGGCAGCTAAATCCTTCCTGTCCAAGCGTGATCCAACATTTGACGAATTGACAAAGTCCATAACTGTTGCAGATACAGCAGCTGCTTAACAGGTGTACGCCGTAGGACGGAGGTTTATGCGTCCCTAGCCAAACACAGTGAGGCCCCAAACAACACACAAATCCCCACTACATAAAGCAGACACCTTGACAACGCAGATAGGCGACGACAGATCAGGTCA
>NW_008785560.1:0-236 GCF_000715545.1 Opisthorchis viverrini
GAAATTTCCCAGTCAGTAGCTCTAGGTTGAAGAAAACGACTTGGTAGGTGTTAATGATATCCATATAACGGATCATTTGAACGTGAGAACGCCTCTTCGAGGTGAAGTGAGATTTTCGATTTCTGTATAAAAAAATACGTTGAAATCATACGCACATTCGAGATGTACGAAGGTGAGAAAAAAGACGTAAAATGCACTCAGTGTGCATACCAATTTGGTTTTGGTGAGAGACTCAC
>NW_008785561.1:0-236 GCF_000715545.1 Opisthorchis viverrini
TTTTACTCTGGGTCTTTCAGGCAGCCGTTCGCCGGGCTCACTGCACGCTTGGACACTGTCTCCTTGATAACAGACGAAACGTTTGCAAGTCAGCTGCTAAGCTAGGGGAACAGATCATCGGCCACGTGATGAATCACCAGCGAATACACCCGAGCTGCCGATGTTTCGACACAATGGGAACACATTTTCATATTGAGCGAAATTCTTAGCCACATGTGTGGCGTGGGATGTCAGGA
>NW_008785562.1:0-236 GCF_000715545.1 Opisthorchis viverrini
GTTGGATTCTCTGACACAAGTAGTTTGCGGAACATTCTTAGGCGAATGACTACATTGCAAGGAATCAGCCATGAATCATTTATGTTTATGCTGGGCAATCGGTCACTACTGAAGTCAGTTGGCGTTGGATTTTATTCTGACTGAGGTTCACAGTGTCCGCATGGTAGTTTCACAAGCCTTACTCTACCATGCTATCTTTCAGAATCAAGAGTACCTGTCACACCACACCTATTAAT
>NW_008785563.1:0-236 GCF_000715545.1 Opisthorchis viverrini
TGATGTTGCATTCCGGGTTGCTGCACACAGCGAACAGAAATTGCCAGTGTGGTCAGCAATAAGATGATGGAAAAAGAGGTCAAGCAAGAAAAGAAAGCATAGAACTGTAGCGGCCTGGGATCAATCACGTGACTACGCGTGTTACGTTGATCTCAACGCTTTTCCGACGTTGCTAACTTGGCCAATCACTCATTCTATGCGTAAGTGTAAAATGACTGTTTTACTGGTGTAACGGT
>NW_008785564.1:0-236 GCF_000715545.1 Opisthorchis viverrini
GTTTTTCTAAGTTTCTATCCGCAGTCAGATGTGAGGTCGTTGAAACTTGTACCGTGTGATGTGGATTCCATGATTGAAGGATGATCGGCAATATGTCTCATCCAAGTGCGAGCTATTGCCACTGCAGATTTGTGAGACGTAACTGCTGATACCCTCCAATAGGGATAAAAATGATTTTTCCTTGGTTTTCCAGGTTGAACTGACGTCATTTTTAGGAAAACTCACCAAATTATAAT
>NW_008785565.1:0-236 GCF_000715545.1 Opisthorchis viverrini
ACATTCGAGGTATCGCAGTATAGATTCCCAAAGGAATCTAGTCACAAGTTTGGAATGTTTCACAATATTGCCTTATACTTTAATTTCTAGATTCGTATTTTGTGAAACTATTTCATCTCCTTACCGCTAGATATCTACCTAACAAATATTTTGCAAGCCTCCAGGCATAAATGTTGCCTTCGGGTCATTTGGTTTAACGTCAAACCTTGCGTTTCCATGTCGAAACAAGTTTCATT
>NW_008785566.1:0-236 GCF_000715545.1 Opisthorchis viverrini
GTTTTGCGACAGCACTGTGAGCCACAGATCACCGCAGCTCACCCCAGATGAGCTCAGCTGCAACGAACTCTGCTGAGCTGAGCTGCGCTGAACACAGCTGAGCTGACATTAGCTGATCTCAGCTGAGCTGAGCTGAGCTGAGCTGAGCTGAGCTGAGCTGAGTTCATATTAGCTGTGAGTATTTGTGAATTTCACCCCATTTCAGGTGGCTCCATATAAACTCGCTGTATCTCGCA
>NW_008785567.1:0-236 GCF_000715545.1 Opisthorchis viverrini
AGGACTATTCACCGATCACAGTCACGTAGATGGATCCATCGCTGCGTCAAGCGATTCGATGCGAATGAACAGTACAAAATAAACAACATGATATGGTATTTCACGTATCCGATCCAGCAGAACATGTATTCGGCACCGGCATTTCAAGATGTTTATTTGTGAGCTATTCTTTTTATGTTAAGGGACAAAGCATCAATTGCGCACAGCTTCGTTCCCACTTAAGCAAAGACAGTGTG
>NW_008785568.1:0-236 GCF_000715545.1 Opisthorchis viverrini
TGTGAAGCGCATGCCAAACAGTGAGGGGGGTATTTAGATTACTTATTATCGTTGAACTTACCACATGGTCACATCCAAGAAGATCTATGTCGCCTACGTACTTGCTACATTTGAGCGGACGCCACGCGAACACAGGGCTTAGAGGCTTATAGTAAGTCTTCCATGGTCACAGCAATGACGAAGTTGATGAGGAAAGGCGAAAGAGGACGATCTCGTCTGACACCACTTGATGTGGT
>NW_008785569.1:0-236 GCF_000715545.1 Opisthorchis viverrini
GACGCTGGTCGTGAGCTGTCGAATAGTCTTCGACAACCTTATGAGTTATGTATCACGTGATCCAGCAGTGTACCAAAGGGACGAGCATGTTCTCCACACACCGTCGCAGCATACCAGAACCCCATTTGTATCTGAGCCCAGGCGTTTCAGTTAGTCAATGAGCAATTCGGATTCGGATCAGTGGAGCGCATGAACGGCGGTAAACGCAACACAACCATTCAAACAGCAGCCTAACT
>NW_008785570.1:0-236 GCF_000715545.1 Opisthorchis viverrini
AACATCAAATGCCAATATATGAAGATTACTGCCAGTGCCGAATAGATGTGGCACAAAGATTTTGCGCTCACGTGTTCGGTTGAGCGCGTTTTGCACACACACCCCCGAAGGAACTGCCGCATATCAGTGTGCGAGCAATCAAACAAAATTGAAATAGTTCGATGTGAATAAACGAGACGAATTGCAGCGAACATATGCCAAAATAAAAATTGTCGCTGGCAAATTCCTTCAGAAGA
>NW_008785571.1:0-236 GCF_000715545.1 Opisthorchis viverrini
CTGCTCATAGGCTCACGTGGTTAAAGAAATTGCATTGTACGACTCCACAATTCACCAGATTCGCTTATGATTGGTAATTTGAGTAAATCGTGCTCATACTAAAGGCTCAGCAATCTTAATGGCGTGATCACATCCCAAGTTGCTATAGGGGTTATGTTGACTCACTTTATCAGCGCTTTGCAGCGTGGAACAGTTTCTAAGTCAAGGACATGACAGAATAGCGCTTGTGGTACCCC
>NW_008785572.1:0-236 GCF_000715545.1 Opisthorchis viverrini
GTTCTTACAGCTGTCAATGATGATGATGAAATAGACCGACGAAAATTTCGTCGACCTGGAAAGCGCAGACGATATCGTTCTCGTCTTTGAATTAGAGGAGAAGCCGCGGGTGTTTTCAGATGAACTTGCCAAAGTCCCGTCTTTTGATCACGATCATGGACATGTATTCACTGAACACGCCACTTACAATGCAGATAGAGGCACTCGGGGCTGTTTTGTTGTACGGTTATGAGAAT
>NW_008785573.1:0-236 GCF_000715545.1 Opisthorchis viverrini
TGGATTTATTATCGATTACTAAAAAATTTCTGCGGACCAATATCGCGAAGGAGCTTGTGAACAGGCAAAGAACAGCGAATTCATAGAAACTAGCCATGTCTGAAATCGCCGAAAATACCTAATGCCCAAGAGTTTGCGTATACTGAGATCAACAAAAGACAGATGGGAACAATCCATTATAAACTGTAGGGGCTCCAAAACAAAAGGATGGCTGAATACGCTAAAAACCAGTGAGA
>NW_008785574.1:0-236 GCF_000715545.1 Opisthorchis viverrini
ATTATGTAGATGAAATAAAAGAATTATCGTTGATGATAACATCATACTTTCGGAAATTAACGGGCTTGAGTTGCAGAACTTAAAACTTCACATCAAAGCATGTCTTCAGAATCCGAGGATAGATTTTTTTAAAATTTCGCCGAGGCCGATGGGCTTTCGGGACGCGGAAAACTGTCATCCGTGCTGGGTTGCAGGAATATTCGATGGGAAAATCTGGAATGGAAATGGCATGTGAC
>NW_008785575.1:0-236 GCF_000715545.1 Opisthorchis viverrini
AGCCTCCCAAGCCAGCGTTCGCGTCAAAAACAACCACCAGTGGTGTACAACGTACATTAACGCCCAAAACGAGGTCACGAACACTTGTACAACATTTTATATCTCTAGGGTATGCGGCGAAAACCTTGAAATTCTAACCTCTTCTGGACGCTAGATTAACAATTGGCCTTCGGCCAGTACCGTGTAGTGATTGGTTATTGAGTCTAGACTTTCAACCAATCAAAGCTCGTCTTGAT
>NW_008785576.1:0-236 GCF_000715545.1 Opisthorchis viverrini
TCGTGGCCTCTAGCCGACAGAAACGTTGGATTATCAATCATTAAACGAGTAATTGGTGCATGCTCCCTATGCAAGTGCCGGTTCACACAACTTGGCACAGAAATAAAGGCCCTATTGCCAGCAGGCAGTGTAAATCGGGTTGGTATCCGTTCAACTGCGTAGGAGTGGACTACCCCGGATCCTTCATGACCAAACGTTGGCCTTCGCAAGAAAAACGCTACGGCTGTATCCTTAGC
>NW_008785577.1:0-236 GCF_000715545.1 Opisthorchis viverrini
TCATCATCATCATCATGATCATCACCCTGGTCATCTTCATCCACCTCATCATCCTCATCCTCTTCATCGTGATCATCCTCCTGATCCTCATCTGCCTGATGAATATAATCATCATCCTCATCCTCCTCGTGCTCATCACACACATCCTCATCGTCATACACAAAATCTTCATCATCCTCATCCTCATTCTTTTCGTGATCACCCACATGAACATCAACATCACTATCCTCTTCATC
>NW_008785578.1:0-236 GCF_000715545.1 Opisthorchis viverrini
TTTCTAGAAAACTCCTAGTTAAACGGAACTTTCGGGGCGCAAATATTACCTGCATCACCAGCACTTTCGTTCCTCTTCTTAAAGATGCGAATTCATCCCGACACATGGTGCTAAATAGTACAATAATTTTGGGATAATCACCGAAGCGAGTGTATGTCTTAGCCCACGAAAACAAGGGCGATTCATAGAAGACAAGCCTGATGTAGGAAATTCAGTTCAGTTCAGTTCAGTTCAGT
>NW_008785579.1:0-236 GCF_000715545.1 Opisthorchis viverrini
TTTGTTGTAAGACGTATTCCTGTGGTGAAAATAGCCATTAGTTTCTACCTTAAATTTGTGACAGTATTTTTGCTCTTTCACAGTGTGGCCATATACTCATCAGCCTCACGTTAGTCATGGCAGGCGAGTGTTTTCCAGTTTGAGTCCATCCAGTCCATTTCAATGTCTTCACCGAGCCCTTATTGAATTGTTGGCAAAGAGTGACGGTAACATTAAACTAAATGTGTGGACATATG
>NW_008785580.1:0-236 GCF_000715545.1 Opisthorchis viverrini
TAGTATGAGAGCAACACATCCGTTGGAAGTTTGGTTGTCGTTTTAACTCAAACTATGTCGGCTCTCTTCAACGCTAGGTTCGTGGGATTATGATGCAGGTGTTCGGAGTCAGTCTCAGGCAAAGTCTGCTCACCGATTTTCAGAAATTCGGGTCTTTGAATCCAAAGCTTCAATAGATGTAAATGTTTTGCAGGGATGCCACGGGAGGCATAGTCGTCAGAAGTCATGTTGGCCGG
>NW_008785581.1:0-236 GCF_000715545.1 Opisthorchis viverrini
TTCCTCGAGTGAGCTCGGAAGTCTTCCTTATTTTAAAAGACCACACGCTGTTGAGTGAATGTCGAGTACAAGTACGCAAGACGTACGTGACAATGACTTATTATCTGAAACTTTTTTGAAGAAGGGACCTATTGGAAGCGTTGATTTAGACTCTGGTTAGTTTGTGTTGTGGACCACAGGTTTCTTAATGCCTTCTTAATACCGTGAAATCGAGTCTGGATAGCCGCTTGATAGCC
>NW_008785582.1:0-236 GCF_000715545.1 Opisthorchis viverrini
CCTACAGTGATTACTCCTCAATGGAGTCCATGCATTACCGAAATGAGCTGAAAACTGACCGTTTATTGCTTCTTACCAAACACAGAGGCATCTGATTCATTGAGTTCAGTTATGTTTTAGGCTCGCGTTGTATACAGTATTTTCAATCCAACCCATATCTCAATTCAGGTAAAAAATCGTTACAGTAAAACCTTTGATTGTCTTCCCGAAACTTCAGTCGATATCAGAAACCTTAC
>NW_008785583.1:0-236 GCF_000715545.1 Opisthorchis viverrini
CTTTCCATAATTTGCAGGAAATTGCAGAATATCCCACAGGGTGACTCGGACTTCACCTGAAAAACCATCGCACAGTTAGCCAGTCAGCATCGAGTTACGCGATGTGGAGCATGTAACGGGCGAGTTAACCACACCGCAAATTAGGCAGTGTTAACCAGTAGTGAAGTGTGAACCCAATGTCAAGAAGTTTGTGAGTTCGAATCAATCACTTCTGATTTTCAAACACGTTGAAGCAA
>NW_008785584.1:0-236 GCF_000715545.1 Opisthorchis viverrini
CGGTATGGCAGCTGGGCACCGGAAGGGTGTTAAAGTTGGACGGTTATTTTTATTATTTCCGGTAGCAAAGTCCTTCTCCATCTCCTGGGCCTACGATGTCCACCAAGTCTCTCTGTCTTTCCTTAGACTTTTCACTGTTTGGCTTTTGAGGGATTTGCATGCACTGTCGTACTCGTTACCTGATAGTATGGATTTCTTGGTTTCAGTCAGATTAAGGAGATCGACGATATCCCGTA
>NW_008785585.1:0-236 GCF_000715545.1 Opisthorchis viverrini
GCAAAATTTATCCATCAGCTCTCTTATGTGTAAACCCTTAACTTAATGTCAAGAACTGAATTCGGATGCCTTGAAACATTGACTAGTTACACTGCTGGCTATCTTGAATGTCTTTTTTCCAAGGTCACTTCATGCCAGGTGAGCAAGCGTTCACTAACATACTCTTGGCCATAGACATACAGATATATAGCTACCAATGTTCAATAAAATATTTAACCATCAGTTCAGGCACTTGT
>NW_008785586.1:0-236 GCF_000715545.1 Opisthorchis viverrini
ATCCAGACCAGTCAATCACTCAATCGATCAAACAAAAACGGATGAGTGTTCACACACGCCGCAGAAGCAGTACCGATTATGATTAGTGTTCAGGCATCTCATGGAAGCCCGGCCAATCTCGATGGGTGCTCAGCGAAAACCTTTCAGACAGCCTGAATCAATGTCAAATAAATAGTGCGAGGCCATTGTAATTTTTTGCACTCGCACGCTCTTGCTTGTTGCAATAAAGCTGTTGT
>NW_008785587.1:0-236 GCF_000715545.1 Opisthorchis viverrini
AAACATGCATCACCCGCGCCCATTCATGCGCAAACCTAATTGCAGACCAAAAGTAGCCTATCTCGCACTCTCGTCCTCATCTACGGTAATAATGGTCCATTCTCCAGGCTCCCACAAGAAAATTCCAGGGCCAATCGAATGTATGCGTGGTATTGCATGCATGAACTAAAGAGGGAAGAGAAGAATCAACACTAAGGTCCAGTGCTGCTAAGTAGCCGGACATCAAATCAGTTGAA
>NW_008785588.1:0-236 GCF_000715545.1 Opisthorchis viverrini
AGTGAGGCGGTTTAGTGGGTGAATTCTAGCGCCACATGAATTATTGCCCAGAAATGAATGGGTACCCATTAGGGAGATATTCTAGGGAAGAGAAACAAGTAGACTTCAATGATTTCCTGAAGCCTACAGGTAATTTCTCACTTAATACGGCCCTTATTGTGTGAGAGACAACCCTTTTCGGTGCTCCTTAAAACTCACAGGTATTGGGTGGAATGGTCGAGGTCAGCGCCGAAGCA
>NW_008785589.1:0-236 GCF_000715545.1 Opisthorchis viverrini
CCATCTACTCCCACTACCGACAATCGAATGGACAGGCTAATTCAGTCGATTCGGACGTGAAAATGTCCGGAAGTGTTCGCGTTACCAAAACTGGCATTGGTTTTCGCCTCGACTAGAAAGCCCAGAGGCATACTCAACAAGCGGAGGATGGAATCAACTACAGGTGCGATACCGCTTGCAACTACGCAAGCCATTTGCTAGACTATTCATTGTTCTAGATATCGGTCAAGTCCGTT
>NW_008785590.1:0-236 GCF_000715545.1 Opisthorchis viverrini
TGAGAGAGCTAATCATAAACATTCACGCATCCACAGGAGTTGGCGTACAGCATATTAAAGAGGGCTGCGAATTTATGGACACTACCATAGTGCCCGACAATCAAAGTCACGTTTCAAGTTAAGAAGACCAAGTGCTCCAGTCAGTGAAGTTAATCCATGCTGAAAAGTCGAAATGTGCTGAACAGCTGTTTCATCCTTGTTGGAAATTAGTAGCAGTGTGCATCTTGCGAAATTCA
>NW_008785591.1:0-236 GCF_000715545.1 Opisthorchis viverrini
GAAGTCGGTCGACTGGCATACGCCAAGCCAGTGAAACCGATGCAGTGTGATCAGTTCATCCGTCGAGAGTGAGTTATTTATTCCAGATTTCATTCGACGCATTACAACAAACAAGCTAATCTACTACCTTCAGAGGCTCATCCGTTAGTATGAGGATAGGGTTCGAGCCCCCCATCCCTGTCTTGCAGTAGCACTTTACACTGCATCGGTGTGAAGCGCATGCCGAACCGTGAGGC
>NW_008785592.1:0-236 GCF_000715545.1 Opisthorchis viverrini
GAGCCAGTCAATTTAGGAAGTCCATCATACGAGAATATGCAAAAAGTATCCTTTGTAAGCGCCATCAAATCATACTTCCAATTAGATAATATTGGCTGAGCAACTGCACACACAAACATCTATCGATTTCATTTGGGTTGTGCAAAGCTAGTGATTTTCAATAAAGCTTACTGAGTTGCACGGAGCCCCCTGTCCTCTCTCCACTTCTTGGTATCATTGATTGAAAAAGCTCCTGA
>NW_008785593.1:0-236 GCF_000715545.1 Opisthorchis viverrini
TGAGTACGTAGTTTCCGGATTAATCCGAATGACTGCCAGCCCTTCCCACAGAATATTTCAATAGGACAACCCAGTAGACATGGTTTAGACGTTTGATTTGATGACAATTAACGGGGCCTACCAGCCAGCACAAATGTTTTCCAGGTCTTAAAACTGCCGAAAAATTGTGAACATACTTATTTCGCTTTAGATTAGAACACCACATGCCAAATTTTCGTTTTACATCATGTCCAATA
>NW_008785594.1:0-236 GCF_000715545.1 Opisthorchis viverrini
AACTTACTTCTTCTTCCAACAAGGTAATACGGAAGACCCCACCATGTCCAGAATAGAAGATGAACACGTCATCAGGACCGCTGTAAGTGAGCAGAAAGTTCAAGTTGGTCTTCAAGAGGACATTGTTGGGTGACGCATCCAAAGCACAGCAAAAAACGACGGAACTAGGATGATAGTGAACGCACCGGTCAGAAAATTGATTTGCCTACGCTACTGGATATAATCGGTAGTCAAAT
>NW_008785595.1:0-236 GCF_000715545.1 Opisthorchis viverrini
GCTTTTTCTGGTAAACCCTGCTGCAAATACATATTACCATATCACCAAATAGATGAGGTCCAATTTCGTTTGCTCATCGCAACGTATTCAGAAGCCGATTTGGAGATAATGCTTGAATTTAAAGTGACTACGCTATCAGTGTGCTCATCTTAAATCTATTTTCCAATCAAAAATCATCGCTCATACGGCGAAGCATGGCCTTTCACATCCCCATTGCGTCCGATGTCTCCCCGAAG
>NW_008785596.1:0-236 GCF_000715545.1 Opisthorchis viverrini
TTTCCCAAGCCTAGATGGAGGAAGTTGAGAACACTGAGTCCAGCTTGCTAGAACTTTAGTGATCTAAGCGCGTACACGATTTCTGTACCTGGCTTTCTTGACTTGTGTAAAACGCTGCTCACAAAGCAAGCCTTCCCGATATCCTCACTCTCTCGTCCTCTCGTCTCACACACATCATGTTTACTCAGAATCGGATGATGAATCACGAGTAATGTGTCGAAATATTAGTAGCTCCG
>NW_008785597.1:0-236 GCF_000715545.1 Opisthorchis viverrini
ATAAGGAATGAAAGCATCGGTTCGCTGACCTAGTAGGTTTTTGGAATTCCGCCTTCGACGACTGATCATGGCGTATCAGTGATAGCTGTCCAGCTGAAACGAATTCAGAACGGCTTTGATCACGCGAATTTCGGCCCTGAATAATAACAGGCCATATGAGTGGGGAACATACCACTTTGAAGCCTTCCAGATCTGCCAGTGGAATGCATTATGGTCTTTGTACAGAAGAAGAAGAA
>NW_008785598.1:0-236 GCF_000715545.1 Opisthorchis viverrini
CAGCAACCTTGTGAGTAATTTCCCTTATGGTACAATCTTCTTTGCCCCAACCTTGAGAATACTAAACTGTAGAGGATCTCAGTGGTGTTCAGATTTTCTGCATCGTCCACCGTATGAGTTGGAGGAGACCATCCCTAGAAAAGGCCACCTTGCAGAAGGCACAACAAAGTCAGTCCTGGTCCATTTGCTGTTGAGATCCTCACACATCCGCAGCCAACTTCCAACTACGACAGTCT
>NW_008785599.1:0-236 GCF_000715545.1 Opisthorchis viverrini
CTAATTTGGATGGCTTGTAAGCAAGGAGAAAGAGGGTGTTAAAGCTAGATGATTATTACTATGATGCTATGCTACTGGTAACATTTGCCCCGAAGTAAGACGGAAACCACTGACACTGCAGGCAACCAATTTCTGCAATAGGATGTGGTGCTGCATGGTTCCGAAGTCCTTGGAAAAATCGGAGTAAATGATGCCCACTTGTACAACTGTGTCAGTATCCCTGGCGCGGGACCTAG
>NW_008785600.1:0-236 GCF_000715545.1 Opisthorchis viverrini
TCACCCGCAAGTTTGCACGCACAGTCCGGGATCGTCCGCTTTGGCGATGTGACCAGCAACCGTCTAAAGAACGCCAAAAGTTGCCGGAAAAGCGAGTGCATCACTCAGAAACTGTCAAAAATGGCGCACACAATGTGTCATGGCTAAGTGGCCCATAAAGGAATACAATATGCATACATTGCACTAGTGTGATCGAACACAAATCCCAGAGGGCGATGACTATGTTCTAAACGTGG
>NW_008785601.1:0-235 GCF_000715545.1 Opisthorchis viverrini
GGAAAACCCACAAACGATTAATTGGCCGGCTGGGCAACATGCTGCTTGCAATTAGGAGACTCAGCTTCCTCAAAGAACGCAACTAAAAATGCCACACGTACGCTAGAAACAGTTTGCTGAAGTTTGGGCCATGATTGTTCATTCATAACATTGAAAATTCAGTAATGTGGGCACTTGTCCCACAGCTGGTTTCAGTTGAGGAGTCAGGGCACACCACGAATTCTTGGGCGGACAA
>NW_008785602.1:0-235 GCF_000715545.1 Opisthorchis viverrini
CCTAAACTTGCCAAGGCCGTTCTTGGTATGAAACCAATTTCGGGTGGTAATTGGCTAAACAATAGCTGAAGGTCATGGCGCATTGTTTGAATGTTTTTGGGTAACAAGAAGATTACTCTGCACTTTACTCTAAATGAAATAAAATGAGGTTTCCACCGCACGACTCGAAGGGACCACTCCCCCTCTAGAGTAGAGGGTCGGAAACAAACTATCACTACACACTGGGTTATTCCTC
>NW_008785603.1:0-235 GCF_000715545.1 Opisthorchis viverrini
TCCGAAAACAAGGCTGATCGGTTCGGTCAACTTAAATACCAGATCTCCCGAACCGGAACAATTATTATGAAAAAAGATGGAAACGTCATGTATATGAGGCAATTGGTTGCCATCATATCTCGTTTGGCGACCCGCACGTTGATTGGCTGTTGCTAATAGCATGTGCGCGTCTGGACTTCCCCTATTTAAATGCGGTGAATGGCGCTAGGCATACGGAGTTCTTGGGTGAAATGAA
>NW_008785604.1:0-235 GCF_000715545.1 Opisthorchis viverrini
CAACCTCGCTACGTAGTCACGTGGCCTAAGGAAGCTTTCGTGTCAAACACCAAAAGTTGTCCAGGAGTGAATCTACGGAATATGTTCCAAAACATTGTGCATTTCCCAACTGGTTGACCAATTGCCGGCTCGATCGGGTTGTTCCGACTGCTCGTCCCTGCGAACATAGTGCTGGGCTTGTAGCGGCTCCAATTCGCTTAGTAAGATGAATTTGTTTTTGTGCAACTGTCAAGTG
>NW_008785605.1:0-235 GCF_000715545.1 Opisthorchis viverrini
AGAACAAAGTGCAGTTATTGTTCCACATGTCATTATGTAATGCATTTCCTAAAGCATAAGTGACATGACACAATAGGACATTTATTTAAATATCTACTGTCTGCCAAAACAAATTGCAATTTCCTCCAAAATAACAGTCGGCTACAGTTGCTTCCATAAAAGTAGTTCAAGCATTTTGTTACATTCCACGCTTGGTTTTTGGCGCCCTGTCTTGGCCATCAACATCGACAACATG
>NW_008785606.1:0-235 GCF_000715545.1 Opisthorchis viverrini
CGATAACCACCATGTTTATTTGCTTGCCACTTTGCGTTTTTTAGTTGTTTTAGCAACCAGGCCAAGAAAAATATCAATTTGCTTGCAAGTTCACTAGCGGCATTGGTTTGACTTCAAGATGACCGAGATTGCTTCTCAAACGGTTGCTTAAAACTCCTCAAGATAACTTGACCTTTAGTGTCTATGACCCCATCCACATACCATTTCAGTTGTGGCAAAAGACGCTTGTTTGTGA
>NW_008785607.1:0-235 GCF_000715545.1 Opisthorchis viverrini
ACCCTCTACACACACTCTTGATAGAATCATTTCAAAATTAGCTGAGGCGCTAGTAAATACGAACAGGTCATCTAGACATTCGTGTTGCTGATCAGTACTGCAATGAACACGTCATCCACTTTTGCCAAAATCAAATGAGTGAAAGCAAATTCAAGGCCGTTACGTCACAATTTCATGAACAGAACCTTGTATTTTTAAACCCGACAGTTCTGGTAGCGATCTATGGGAAGTTCTT
>NW_008785608.1:0-235 GCF_000715545.1 Opisthorchis viverrini
GAATTCACAGTGAATGAGGCGCATTACATGAAGGATCGAAGTCTCTCAGTGAAAAAGCGGCTTAAAGTAGAATCATGGGAGTTCGTTCATAATACATCAAACCCTGTGAATCCCCGTGTGAAATGCGCTGGTTTGTGAATCGAAATATTCGCGGGAAAATTAAGAAGCGTTTTTGAACACAAATTTGGAAACTGAGAACCACCCGTTCAGTCCGAACTCCAATGGCGCTCAACGG
>NW_008785609.1:0-235 GCF_000715545.1 Opisthorchis viverrini
ATGTATGGAAACTGTTCAGAAGAGGATCCCTGGACAACCATGTTTGGATTATTGTTTATTCGCCGACCTGAGCCAACGATGAAGGGACCAATCATTGGGGAACCTGTTCCATTTGACCCCTTTATTATTGTATACCCGACCCAACGCTGTTATTTTCATTCCTTTGCTACGCACTCCCGGTAAAGTAACGAATTGGGTGGCCAGGCCACTACAACCGTGACCTTGGGTCCAGATG
>NW_008785610.1:0-235 GCF_000715545.1 Opisthorchis viverrini
CAGCTGACCTCAGCTGACCTCAGATGATCAGAGATGTGCTGACCTCTGCTGAGCGTCGCTTAAATGCGCTGAACTGACATGAGCTGACCTGAGCTGAGAAGTCCTGAGATCAGGTGATCTTAGCTGTGATTATTTGTGAAAAATCAGCCCATTTCATATAGCCTCCATATAATCCGGCTGTACCTCTCACATATTTACCAACCATCATCCATGTGGTCATGTACACATCCCGGCC
>NW_008785611.1:0-235 GCF_000715545.1 Opisthorchis viverrini
TATGTGTCGTTCCATACCTCGGTTGTCTTTACTTTAGTGATGGTCTGACGGTTTTGCCTATAATGGATCCCTCTTCAAATTGTGTAACCTGATCCGTCTGCTTCACTTGGCCCCCCTTTGTATTTACAATATCTTACCCGCGCGCAGAGTGATCTGGAAAAGCGTACACTGGAACAACAGTACAAGGAGGTGGAAAAGAGGACAGAGTTTAGTCACGTGATGAAATACGGTGACA
>NW_008785612.1:0-235 GCF_000715545.1 Opisthorchis viverrini
GCCCCTTCTTTGACTCGCGTCTTCTCCAAGATTCACCTAGTCAGAGTAGCCGTTTGCGCTGTGCCACATACGGGATCCAATATCCTTCAAAAACCTACATCAAGTGGGTTAGCAGGATATCAGGCGAAATTCCACGGACATACCACTTTACCGCCCGTGGTTGGGCGCTGCTAAGGGTGCAAATCCAATCCCGCACAAGAATAGCCAAACATTCGGGCCGCCTGCCGGTATCAGG
>NW_008785613.1:0-235 GCF_000715545.1 Opisthorchis viverrini
CAAGCTCGGCGAACAGCTTAAAAACCAAGTAGCGCACCCATACCATTAGCCAGTCAAACAAACAAACAATCGACCGTGTAACGGATTCACCTGAGATGAAGAGGTTTTGAGTCATGATTGAAACGTTAGCCGTCTAATTAATCGCCATCCGAAATGTGAACACACCAGTCGGCTACAAGTGTAGAATATCTTGCTTTGTAATAGGAGAACCAGCTCCGAATGTAACTGGACCACA
>NW_008785614.1:0-235 GCF_000715545.1 Opisthorchis viverrini
TCAGCTCCTCGTCTGACCTTTTCCACCTGGATTCACTCTGCTCGCTAGCCAACTACATTTGAACCGTGGAAAACATCTGAATTCACCAGCTGTTTGGACGCGGGAACCGAGGATATCGAAGGTTAACCTGACAGGCAAACTTGAGTATCCAATCTAATAACATGGGATGAATGTAAACACAAAATGACGCCGTCCGTTTGACGATACAAATGCAGTGGGGAACTTAGGCTTCGGA
>NW_008785615.1:0-235 GCF_000715545.1 Opisthorchis viverrini
GTGCATTATCGCATCTTGCGAGCATCTCAAAGCCGAATAACAGCGGATTAAAACAGCTACTCGGAACTGAGAATACGGGGTCGGCTTTTGAGTAGAATACCCGTGAATGCATGCAGTATGTATACAGACACTTAGGCAATTGACGTAAAAATTAATCAGCGACCGTCGTCAACATACAATTCCACATAGATGAGGTGTATCAACACTTTCTGGGGATTCGCTTGCTTTGGACTTA
>NW_008785616.1:0-235 GCF_000715545.1 Opisthorchis viverrini
AGAGATTTCGAATGGCACATCTCCGACTGCCAGCCTCGGGACGAATTGATGCATATCTTCAAAGCTCTTCTGAGGAGTGCCAACAAGGATGTGATTCCCAAACAAGGCTGAACTTCTGGAACCAGACCTAGAAATGCAAATGAATTTGCGTGGTAGTTATTCCCTCCTCTTTGGGTCAGAGAAGCTCATTCGGAAATTTTGACTGCCTGACCTTCGGTTCGCTAAAACATGATCC
>NW_008785617.1:0-235 GCF_000715545.1 Opisthorchis viverrini
GTAGGAAAGTGAGGGAACTGTGATGAGATAACCACTGCTATAGGTGACGCCAAGAACTGTGCTTGTGGTGCTTCTGAGTGCGTACGCGGAACGCCAACTGTCACTTCTTGATGCAAGGTGCTCCATCCCTTCAAGCTCGGGGGACAATTAGATTAGAATGCGCCTCAAACGTAGCTAGTTTGGACGGAGATGGTAGAAGTGCAATGTATGGAGGTCAGTGCCATTGGTAATGTAC
>NW_008785618.1:0-235 GCF_000715545.1 Opisthorchis viverrini
TGATGGTTCCGACTTTTTTTTAGCCTAAACCATCAGGTGCTAGCTGCGTTTTGGTAACACTGATCGACCTCATTTCCCTCATCAGCACCAGTGGAAAACACCGGTGCTTCATTCCCGCACAGCCGTTTGAAAATAGGTTAAAGAAGATGAACAAGTCGGAGAGTGAGGACCTAGGGCTGGTATACCACAACTATCCGAGGTGTCTAAATCTTCAACACAGTCGTTCAGCAAAACA
>NW_008785619.1:0-235 GCF_000715545.1 Opisthorchis viverrini
TATAACCAGATGAACTAGAAATTCAAAATTCAGGCCAGCGTAACAAGCAGCACGCATATATTCGAGTTGGCGCATGTATACAACATACAGAACACTGAAACAAGAGAATAATGAATGGAGTATTGAGTAGAGTAGCAATCGTTTTTATCACACAGTCCTTTGTAATAATGTAATCAACGAAGTCATAAGATGGCGCCGTGGTTTTCAGCTAAACAGAAACAGCGGGATTTAGGTC
>NW_008785620.1:0-235 GCF_000715545.1 Opisthorchis viverrini
CCATAACACCAGTCCATCATTGTTCAGAAGTGCGCAGTTTTGATGGCACAAATGATGGTTGTTGATTGACCCTATTGATTGCTGCTGATATGGAATGATATGAGAGCGAAGAATTCACAGTGGCGAAAGTTATTGTTTGATATGTCATTTCTGAGGTGCGTAAATCGATTGACTACACCAAGTAAAAATATGGTGTTCCTCTTTTACATCAGCATATTCAGCACTCTTCTGTAAC
>NW_008785621.1:0-235 GCF_000715545.1 Opisthorchis viverrini
GCAAGTTTATTTTACTAGTTATCTAATTTTGATGGGGTTGGGAGGTCTTTGCCGATATCAGCCTCACGGAGAGCAACATCAGAAACGACAGCGATCTATTGCCGTACAACCACGTCATTTTTTTCGGTACAATCTTATGAGGAAACAATGGGACAACGAGGGAAACCACATGGCTGGCCTACCACAAACAACTGAGGTACCTACAACCCCAACACTCTGTTGAACAGAAACTGGC
>NW_008785622.1:0-235 GCF_000715545.1 Opisthorchis viverrini
TTTTTTCTTTCGAGTGTTAATTCCAGATACATGTGTCACTTCGAACTCTAAGCTAGAATAGATCTCTTGAAATCTGGGCCACCCTGGACTATGTGATTAGAAACCGTTCATCAGGTGATATGCAACAACGGTACCATGAAATTTTGTGCAACGGCCGTTTCGCTAAAATTATGTGGCACAAACGCATAGAACCACTCTATTCAGGTATTCATATCAGTCTACAGTTCTCAGGTTG
>NW_008785623.1:0-235 GCF_000715545.1 Opisthorchis viverrini
AAAAATAACAGCTAAGATCACCTGATTTCAACGTTTTGCACCTCAGCGCAGCAAATATCAGATCAGGATAGCTCAGAACAGGTCAGATCAGATCAGAGTAATTCTACCCAAATCACCTCAGCTCAGCTCACCTCAACTCAGATCAGGTCGGCTTATTTCACATCAGCTGAGCTCAACTCATCTCAGCTGATTCATCTGGTCAGCCCATTTCAGCTGTCCCACACAGCGCTGATGA
>NW_008785624.1:0-235 GCF_000715545.1 Opisthorchis viverrini
GTGAAGTTAAATACATTGAAACAATCGGAAAGGTAATAAGGCAAAATAAGACCGCTTTCAAAGTCGTTGAAACATCTCTCGACATAAAAGTTTGGCTGAGCGCTTGTGAGTCACGAATAGAGTAACACACTGAAATAATCTGTTCAATGAAGATTTCATCCAGTGGAGCCTATCTATACTGAAAAGCCGACAACCACTGCACAGCTATTCATTCTTAACCCACACTCACACCGGA
>NW_008785625.1:0-235 GCF_000715545.1 Opisthorchis viverrini
TAAACAGACCGACGTTCCGTTGCAACTATGGAACGAAATCTAGTGATGTATTCCATCGAAATCTTGTCGGTTGTTTGTCTCTGTTGCTTTGTTTTATCGGGTAATAGGTTGGGAAATAGTTCAGTATCATAAAAGTGACATTCAGTTTGGATACATTTGAGTTCCCAGTCGAATTACAAATAATTGTGCGCGTGTATATTGCTTGCAATTGTCGTACAATTAGTGTTCTGGTTAG
>NW_008785626.1:0-235 GCF_000715545.1 Opisthorchis viverrini
TATGATGTTATAGGAGAGCACGGAGGATGCTTCCGATTAGGTGGAATCAAATTCGTCCGTGTCAGTGGCAGTGAAGTCATTGCGAACGTTGTGGTGGTGCTATTATTGACTTGTGGGGAGGAAAGTGAAGCCCCACTGCCTATGGTTGTCTTTATTGCTTGAACAATTAACATTCCATCTCGCCTGAACAAACGGTATGACCTCGTAATCCAATGTGATGTGAGGAGAGTGATTT
>NW_008785627.1:0-235 GCF_000715545.1 Opisthorchis viverrini
ATATAAACTTTTAAAACCAATATTATGTGAGTGTTCGTCAAGCATGGTCACCCCGACTATCCCTCTGTTACTCGCGAGGAGACCAGTTGGCCCGGATTTATGGCTACACCAAGAGTACGTAGCTGAATTATACCGGTATTTGTGAATTCATCGATAAAGACAGACAAACCCGAAAGCTTTCTCCTCCACTGTTGTGAAGCTTTTCTTGATTTCTCAATTAAAGTTCAGATTACTG
>NW_008785628.1:0-235 GCF_000715545.1 Opisthorchis viverrini
TTGTGTTGTGCCGTGACCTCAAGTGCCAAAGTGCAGCTGGGTGGTACGGTGAGAAAGTGGACGGTTGGTAACACGTTGTACCGTGTGATAAACGTGCGTTGGTATGATCTTTTGGATGGGCTACTCTGGACAGATCACTACCACCCTCAGCGTTCTTGGGGTTCGTCAAATGGTCCCACCATTTCCGTCAACTGTATTTCCTAATTAAGCATCCAAGTCTGGCCCTTTTTCCATA
>NW_008785629.1:0-235 GCF_000715545.1 Opisthorchis viverrini
CCTCGAAGTCTCATCAAACCCATGTGAGTATTGACCAGGATTCTGGTGCAATTAATGTTGAATTAACATAGAGCATTTTGGTTCACCTTCAAAGTCATCGCGGTCTACCAAAGGCTTCGAAATTAGTTCTTCGAAATTCCTTCGATTCTCACGTTTATCAGCTATTTTTTATTTCTTTCTTACTTCTTTCATACAGTGCACCAAAATACATCAAATATTTAACGCATTCAACGCA
>NW_008785630.1:0-235 GCF_000715545.1 Opisthorchis viverrini
CAGCTTACGTATCAAGACGTATTGGCAAACCAAACCGCGTCCACCTTTTAGAAGGTAAGTTCCCAGGATCTTTGTGTTGCAATTTATATAACGTGAAAATCGGGGGCGAGGTGTGCCTGGGTGTCTGTGATGGGGTGCTGTTGTTTAAGCAGTAAAGAAACGCAATCTTGATGTATTCTGGACTTCATTGTAGGCTTGTCCTCATACTTAGGGCCAGGAACCAATATTCATTCGT
>NW_008785631.1:0-235 GCF_000715545.1 Opisthorchis viverrini
AATTCAATGACCGGAAGGTCCATGGTTTGGCCCCAACTCCGGCAACCCGACTGGTCCTGTGGGTTTGGGCAACCCAACAGTATCTTAGTCCCCATGGGAAGGGGCCAGGTACCGAAAGTGCTACACTTGGTAGTCGCTAGTTTACGCGATGCGAACAGCTATGTTAAATATTCCTACTGGCCAGTGACACCTGTTGATCACCATGTAACTGAAGGAGTCGCTCTCCGTTGTCTGC
>NW_008785632.1:0-235 GCF_000715545.1 Opisthorchis viverrini
TTGGTGAAATTTCAGAACACCCGAAACCGGCGGCTAGTTCAAACGAGTTTTGTAAGAGCACTGTGAGCGGCAGCAGATTTCAGCTGACGACAGATGAGCTGAGCAGAGCTGAGCTGTACTCTGTTGAGCTGAGATGAGCTGCACTGAACTGAGCTGCGCTCTGCTGAGCTGAGCCGAGCTGAGTTGAGCTGAGCCGCCCTCAGGTAATCTTAGCTGTGATTATTTGAGAAAAATC
>NW_008785633.1:0-235 GCF_000715545.1 Opisthorchis viverrini
TAACAATTCCTTGGTTCCCTACAAGGCATCCACCTTCAGGATGGTTTTGCACGATGAGATTACGTCCAAACTCACGAGGAATTCGTCCACATCCGAAGGAAGCTCTGCGACCTTATTTGCAGTCGTACGAATACCAAATGAAGGTCCTTGATCTCCCGGTGAGTGGTTTTAGTATACCAGCAAAGAATCTGGCTGCTTCGTGTGCTGGCGAGGCTATAGCACCCACTATTGGTCC
>NW_008785634.1:0-235 GCF_000715545.1 Opisthorchis viverrini
GGCTGCAGAATCGTTTTGACCAAATTCAGATTCTTTCCGTGGAGGAAAACAAGTTGGTTGTGTTGTTCACCGTAGTTGGAACAAAGAGCACACGCTTCACAGAACCTGTTAGTTTCATTAAGTTGAATCGTACACACGTCCTCTGACAACTGCGTATAGCCCGGTGGACAGGGGCATCTGGTTACAATGGGTAATAACACCAGAACAATATAGATTCCCCAGAGCATGCGTTCAC
>NW_008785635.1:0-235 GCF_000715545.1 Opisthorchis viverrini
ACGTGTTTGATCCTTTGAATGATGAAGGTCGGTTTGCAGGTCCTGAACCAATGAATTTCCATCTTGGTCATCGATTAAAACAACAGAGGGCGAGTTTCAACAAAATCGTTTTTTTCCATTCTAAGGAGCACAACTATCATCATTATCCGCTTCATTCACAGATGTGCGAATTGGCGCACGAACAGCCAGTGACATTTTGGACCGACCATTTCAACTGTATGCCAGTGAGTCCCAC
>NW_008785636.1:0-235 GCF_000715545.1 Opisthorchis viverrini
TTCACAACGTTGTATTCAGCACCACAAACGCCCACCAATATCCAGGTCAAGAAAAACGAAAGCTCACACGAATGGTCAGCCACTTGGGAGGATAACAGTGAATGCCTGAGTCCTCAAGGACCATATTATGCGGTGGGTGTTTATGATGGGGCAAATCGGGTCGTGTTTGAGAAAAACGTCACTGAAAAATCAGCGCTCCTCGGTCCGTTCGATTCGTGCTCCCTGTTCTGGGTTC
>NW_008785637.1:0-235 GCF_000715545.1 Opisthorchis viverrini
TCAGACAAAGTTGTCAGATGGGATTCGGTAGGTTAACTGCCAAGCGAAATACGATGACAAGCCTCGAACTATCACTAGGATGCAGATTCTTAGAAGACACCGTTGCCTACAGACAGCAAGCCAGTTCTTCCAGCTGTTTGTTGATAAGTTCCTCAATATGGATTGCCAAATATTGGGGATGACTCGGTGAGTTGTCCAAACGGAATATGCGGTTGAAGCTTTGCCTCACGGTGAC
>NW_008785638.1:0-235 GCF_000715545.1 Opisthorchis viverrini
GCTAATGCGTATTCTCGACAGAAAATATCACATTCAGTTAATGATGTCCAATTTTAAACCATTTTTGTCCCACTCAGTCAGCAAAACCTATCCGACCCAGGTAATTAATCTGATAAGCGTCCTTTTGCCTTTTAGCTTCCAATGGTATGTATACTTTCGCATGCATACCTTTGTAACCAGCATGGATTACTCCTTTTTAGTGTTAAGTCAGCGGCGTATGTCACTTGTGGCAGTC
>NW_008785639.1:0-235 GCF_000715545.1 Opisthorchis viverrini
GGTGACATGAGATGCTTCATATGGCCCCTCTTGAGAGTGGGTGTCTTGGTGGCTTTCTGATGTGCTATGCAGAAATCCAGTTGACTTTTGAATCCATAATAGCTTTATTCCTTTTCCTGATCAGCCGTATGCGTTTGCAGAATTTGTAGAATTCATCTTTACTTCATCTTCATTTGAACAGTCGTCTGTCTCTCCGGGCGAGTCCGCACCGAAGGTGGAAAGGGCTGGACTCGGG
>NW_008785640.1:0-235 GCF_000715545.1 Opisthorchis viverrini
GGTTTAAGCATGGTGAAATAAGCTTAAATTTACACTACAAGGTGTCTTGCTCCTACGAATAGAAAAATTTGACTTCTTTACGGTAGTGTTGAAAGCCTATGTTCTCTCTGGCTCTCAGGAGCTAAAATTTGAAGGAGAGGAGGAATTTGAAATCTGCTAAAAATAAGAAAAGGATAGTAAACGGAGTGATTCTCCCGAGTGATGACATTTTCTCAGTCGTTTCATTGCATTTACC
>NW_008785641.1:0-235 GCF_000715545.1 Opisthorchis viverrini
GGCGGTCGTTGAGGATTTTTTCGATCTCAACCAAAGTCGTCTGCAGCGTTTCGTCGTCCACCGGTTTGTCTCTTAATAGGGCCCGCAAAATTCGCCTGATATTCCGTATCAACCTCTCGCAAATACCTCCACAACGACTGGCTTTCGGTAAGGAGAACACCCAGCCGCATTCGCGCTGTAGCAGCTTGGTCTCCAAATTATCCTGATCCCATTTACGAAAATATTCCTTCACGTC
>NW_008785642.1:0-235 GCF_000715545.1 Opisthorchis viverrini
AAGTATTTACGAATTCATCTCGAGGGATCAACAGATAGAGAAGTGTCTCTTATCGTTACTGAAATAGCGCGTGGATCGTCCGTCAATTTTGAGGTAATACTTTCATGCTCGAATCTACGCTTTCCTCTACCAGGCAGTTAAATGGCATACTTCTGAGTATCAACATGACGGAAATAGATGATCCGATGTCTTGAAAAGTTGACTACTGACTTGTGCGGATTCGGTCCAACGAGGG
>NW_008785643.1:0-235 GCF_000715545.1 Opisthorchis viverrini
TCGATGATGATGATACGTGAGACAATCTTATTACCGCCTCTCCGCCAATGATCCATGGACAATCATAAACGAAGGACTCAGCTGGGTTTGTCGAGTCCAGTATACCTTTATTTGTTACTAAAGGCATCCCTTCCAATTATCTAGGTCTAAAATCTTCACCTGTGCGTAACATTTACTCTTAGCTGGAATATCAGACGAGCATCAAGCCTGATACTCGCACTTAAGACCTACGGAC
>NW_008785644.1:0-235 GCF_000715545.1 Opisthorchis viverrini
ACAAACGTGGTTCAGTTTACAGCCCAAGACGTTTACGATCGGCATGTCCGAAGAAAGTCGCCTCGAACGGTCTACACTGCACCATTTTACCGTCCACTTAACACAAAACTCCTCTATCCGAGTTTTCCTCGGGAGACAAATCTTAGGGCGTGTTAGCCTCGAATCGAGTGTAGCTGATAGCCCACATCTTGATACTATATTCTAAACACCTCCCGAACCACTTAGGTAACTAAGT
>NW_008785645.1:0-235 GCF_000715545.1 Opisthorchis viverrini
GAGAAGCGATATTTGCAGCGTCCTCATCGGAATAATATATCTGCTCCTAACAAATCAAACTGCGTCAGTTTTTTCTTCAATTCTTGTATTTACGAAGCAGAATTGAAGAGATATCTGTCTGGATTGGCCGACTCGCAAATCATGTCCAACCAGACTTCAGGAATTCGGTATTTTAGCCGATGAGAACAATGTAAGAACAATGTAAATGAGGACACTCATTGTGCGCTTCACCGCA
>NW_008785646.1:0-235 GCF_000715545.1 Opisthorchis viverrini
TTTGCACTAATTAGAATGGCGGTGAAATCGTCATTACAAAGTGTCCAGTGAGACTTTCCGCCGTGACAATGCAGAGCCTTATGTTTTCAATTGGACAGTGTGAATGTGGCACATGATCTCTCCGGAATCAGTTTGCAGGAAAACCTGTGTTATTCTTTCAGCGCTGAGACTGAGGTCCGGTGAGGTTTTCAACTGGGAGAAGACCGATACATAACGTAACTCACTTTTCTACCTT
>NW_008785647.1:0-235 GCF_000715545.1 Opisthorchis viverrini
GCGATTCCCTTGTATCGGAAGCCAAAACTGGGGCGCCGTTTGACTCGGTAGTTTCTTAAGGGCAATCGGCGTGTGTTCATACAGACCAAACTGCTGAAAAAGAGGGCAGAAATTAAATGCAACAAGTGAACGGTCTAACTATGACTAAGTTTAGGATGGGGAGAAGTCAGATGGCTACTTGTGAGTAACGGGACGTCTGGGCTAATAGAAACCCGAGATTAGCTTTTCGGTGACT
>NW_008785648.1:0-235 GCF_000715545.1 Opisthorchis viverrini
TGGATGGCACGATTTTAATGGATAGGTTTTGATTTGTTCATAGTGAGTGATTTCAATTCTGGGGTCGGGCTTAATTCCGTTAATGATTCAGTGCCTAGAAAAGATTTGTAGAACAAAACTCAGTTTGTAGAAAAATAGACTCATTCACAAGTCACAGTGATGCTAACAAGGGATTTGACAGAATATGGGTCGCTCCGTGCTTCAGTTGACACAGTTTCCTAGATATGGCAGCATA
>NW_008785649.1:0-235 GCF_000715545.1 Opisthorchis viverrini
TAGTGGGCATAGGCTTTCAGCAGCTGAACTTATCGCGGTAGCCAGCGATTTCACGCTTTACGCTGTCCGTGTCGTTTCACCTGCATCATGATTTCCCTTCAAACTTTTCACTGCTTCTTTGTATCGCTCCTCAAAACAAAAATGCGCGCCTTAATTCGTTGCTGACATCCGTCTATGTTTGCTTCCTTCGTTAAGGTGAGTACGACTTGCCAACCCCTCTCTTTGGTTATCCGAC
>NW_008785650.1:0-235 GCF_000715545.1 Opisthorchis viverrini
TTTAAATGTCATACTAGAGAGATAACGGAAAATGTTCATGTATCAATTTAAGTAGATAAGATGGGATGCTCTAATCAAGATTCAAATGATGGGAACTCACTTGCTCCCACCAAGATTTGCACAAACGTATCGTATTCATAATGCCTGATAATCATTCAAGGTGCCCCCACAAGTTTGGTTCCGGGTGCCATATGTTCAGAAAAAAATACGCATTTATTTTTACAACAAGTAATAC
>NW_008785651.1:0-235 GCF_000715545.1 Opisthorchis viverrini
TTCAAAGTACGCTTTTTCTGAGTTGGAGATAATTTAGCAGTTAATGCGCAAAATTAGTGGCCAGAAGATACGCTGTTCGAGCCCAACTTCGGCATCCTGACTAGCCTTGAGCAACCTGGCATCATCGCAGTCTTCGTGTGGCATGGGAACTTGGGACCGAAAGGCAGTTGCAGATGGATGATGTCTTTCTTTGTCCGCGATATAGATGGTTAGAGCGCGAATTCGCTGACTGGAA
>NW_008785652.1:0-235 GCF_000715545.1 Opisthorchis viverrini
TTATCGGTCACAGCTGAGCTTCTGTTTCTTCGTATAGGGCAATAACTTACCTGTATGGTTGTCCACAAAAGTATCGTACAAGTAGACTGCTACTGTCGCGTCACTAGCATTGGCCACTGTTCGACCATTCAGTTTAGCGTTGGAGGAGGTCAGCTGAAATCTGAATTAGTACAGTACGGGTTAGGTACATGTGATATTTCTTCCGCAATATTGTCGGTGCGTCAAATTTACTACT
>NW_008785653.1:0-235 GCF_000715545.1 Opisthorchis viverrini
TGATAGATTAATCCGGAATGGTGACTTGACTAGGACCGGGTATCAATTGGCTGTAAAAATTAATGGTCAGTAACAGGCCAGTAACACAGCATGTTTGAATGAAGTAGGCGCTTGACTCCTACATTAGCTTACAGCCAGTCGAGGAGTTTGGAAGAAATGATAACAGGATATTTTACTTGCCCAATAACTGTATCTCCGCTAAGCTCAAATGCGCACTGAATCCGATTCGCAGAGC
>NW_008785654.1:0-235 GCF_000715545.1 Opisthorchis viverrini
AGCGGACGACTGTTGAACTGACAACTAACTGGGTTGATCAGATGTGCTACGATGAAGGGAGGACAGTGAACGTTTGCAGGAGGAGGATGAGATTCACTCTCTTGTGAGTGTTGCTAGCCCCAGCGGAATCCAGATGGAAAACAAGGCACACAAAATGCCTCAGCATTCACTTTGGGTTGAGAAAAACGTGTCTGGACAATTCATTTCGAGCGTTTTTAGACAACAACATACTGAT
>NW_008785655.1:0-235 GCF_000715545.1 Opisthorchis viverrini
AAGCAAGGCCGCCACGTGTGTGAGCAATGTGGGCAAACCTACTCCCGATTACGTAATCTCAGGAGACATGCTGCCAAAGCGCACACTAATCACCCGGACGACAAAACGGCTTATCTATGAGAAACAGACGGATTAATAATTACACACACACCCCCACAAATTTACCGTACGTTTGGGCTTCTTTTTTAAACCCACCGAATTTCTATCGTCCTGACAGGAATTTGGTTCATTTCCT
>NW_008785656.1:0-235 GCF_000715545.1 Opisthorchis viverrini
CACAGTGGACGCACGAGACTGACGTGACTATTCCACACTTTCACGCTGACCACTTGACTGTGAATCCACAGATTGATAATCTGGGGCATGTTTTTTTGTTGCACAGTGTACGCAGGCCAAATGAGCTTCGTCTCACTGTTCGGGCCAACTAACCGAAAGCTATATTCTGTAGGACAGAGCTCAATATTCGAAACTTGTGAACTGAATTGGGCATTCGATCATGTAAGCTGTTTTT
>NW_008785657.1:0-235 GCF_000715545.1 Opisthorchis viverrini
ACTGACAAACTGTCACTAATTTACTCCCAGGGTCAATAGCCTAACACAAAAACCCTAGTGAGTGGTCACCTGTCTATTGTTAAGCTCTGCGGGAACAACATATGGCCACAAATGGTATATTTAGCGATTAAGTTAAAAGTCAGCTTTGACTCGATACAAATGTCACCGATTCATTTTACCAAGACAAGTTGCGGAGGCCAACAAAGGCGGAAGAACGAAGTTGTGTGAATGAAAA
>NW_008785658.1:0-235 GCF_000715545.1 Opisthorchis viverrini
TTCCGAATGACCTTGCACAGGATCTCTGTGACGGACATCCAAAAATTCACGCCACTTACTTTGAATGGTTGGAGGAAGAAAATGACGAAACATAGAGCCGGAGTAGCAAGCCTCTACGTACAGCACTAATTGTTTGTACATTACTTGGATGCAGGTAGGCGAGGGTATCGTTCAACATCCTGGCATAGAGCTGCCCAAAAAACAAGAGGGAAAATTCTCGTAAGCTAAAGGAAGC
>NW_008785659.1:0-235 GCF_000715545.1 Opisthorchis viverrini
ACCTGGAGTGACCCAGGCACAATCGCCAGCGTTTTATGCTTACCCGACTTCTCTACAATCATAGCAGCGCTTTTAGCGCCGTTCAAGTCCATACCCGCAGCTGCTAGGGCTGGGGCTAACCCTTTCAACTTCTCCTCCAACTCAGAACGAGAAGGAGCCAGCAGTACTAAGTCGTCTGCATACGCCAGCGCCCCAACTCTTGCGCTTCCTAAGTTGTAGCCGAGCTCTGGACGGC
>NW_008785660.1:0-235 GCF_000715545.1 Opisthorchis viverrini
TTTAGGAGAGTTTTCCGTGGGACATGATTGGCATCTCGTAAAACTCGCTCATCAGATTGAGGCTTCGCATTCAGTACAGTTAACACATGTTTTTTTATGTGTCAATCACTACAGGAATTTGCTTGGACGTGGACCCAGGTACGTCTGCACCGATGAGTGTTTCTGACGGCGAGCAATTTTTCTTACCAACGAAAGATAATTAACCGTCTAACATAGTGACTATTGCGGAAAATTA
>NW_008785661.1:0-235 GCF_000715545.1 Opisthorchis viverrini
CTTGCCCTGTCTGGGCTTTGAAATAGCTACGACGTCAAAGAGGCATATTTCTGAATATCAATGGACTTGTGTATCAGGCCACAGTACGGGGTGTTTTATTGTATGGCCTCTTCCGGCAGTGGAGTGGAAACGTCTTCAGGTGGAGGCTGGAGTCGGTGAATCCGTAACGACTTGACGAGTTTAACGGGGACTTTCATAGAAAAGTATGTCCAGCACCAGAGGCTGAGTTGGTTGG
>NW_008785662.1:0-235 GCF_000715545.1 Opisthorchis viverrini
GACGATGATAATGATGACCATGATGATTTACTGATGGTGACAATGATGGTGGTGGTGGTGATGATAGTGGGGGTCATGATCATGATGGCGATGATGATGAACATGATAACGATGACCATGATGATGATGACGATGATGATGATGATGATGATGATCATGATGATGGTGATGATGTTGATGACGATGATGATGATGACGGCGGTGAAGATGATGACGATGACGACGACGATGAAGG
>NW_008785663.1:0-235 GCF_000715545.1 Opisthorchis viverrini
TGTACCAAAAGAACACTTCGACGCCCGGAAAGTTACTGCCGTGACAGACTGTGCGCCTATGAGGGAGGTTGAATTGAGGGATAACTAGTATTCGTTGGCCCTGAAATGTCAGACAAGTGAGTGGCATTGGTCGAATGGAACAGCTGCCGATATCACTGAAGATTTCGTAACAAAATGACAAATGTGCGTAGAACGTCGTACCAACAGAAAATGAGGCGGCCTGGTGCGGCACATT
>NW_008785664.1:0-235 GCF_000715545.1 Opisthorchis viverrini
ACGAAGAGTTTGGGTGTTGTTGGTGAGAAATTCATTCTTTGCGTAGAACCTTGATGGCTTCGTGATTAGCGCGCATATTTACAGACTGCCAGTGCAGTCTGTAAGCCTGTGTAGGCTTAGTCACCCGAACATATCCATCGTTTCAGTGCCCAAACCAGTTGACACGACGGTTAGATATCGAAGGGATGTTACAGGTGACAAATAGTTAATATTTCTTTTTCAACGTCGCCATGGC
>NW_008785665.1:0-235 GCF_000715545.1 Opisthorchis viverrini
GCAATCAGTTGTATTACA
Source organism: Opisthorchis viverrini (assembly GCF_000715545.1). Taxonomy (NCBI): domain Eukaryota; kingdom Metazoa; phylum Platyhelminthes; class Trematoda; order Opisthorchiida; family Opisthorchiidae; genus Opisthorchis; species Opisthorchis viverrini. The sequence continues at coordinate 19 of NW_008785665.1, forward strand.
AAATGTTAAGAATTCTAGGTTGTCTACTTTATCCTCGATCCATATCATCAGTCGGCCAATGCACTCAAACGACATCTTGGTATCGATATTGTTAAATTCAGACCACTGACAATCGAAACAAAGTTATATTTTGCCCCTCACCAGTGAGGACATGCCACGGTGATTGCAATTCCATCTGGTATTGACTTTGTTGATTGCATCAGGGTTATATGGCGTT
>NW_008785666.1:0-235 GCF_000715545.1 Opisthorchis viverrini
AAAGTGAGCTTCTTTCGGATTGAATTTCTTAAATTCTTCAGTTTGGGATTTCCTGTTATCAGGTTTGAATGAAAGAAGTCCCCTGCTTTTGTCCCAAATGCTTTAAATGTACAACCTCATTGGTAGTCTTGGCAGGCTGGTTCGATAACCACTCTGCCAGTCAGATCGAGCAGTCCGTGTACAAGGCGCATGGAGTCACCTGCTCAAACCAACGTGACTGAACACAACTTGGTAG
>NW_008785667.1:0-235 GCF_000715545.1 Opisthorchis viverrini
CTACCCATCTTACACACTAGGTTTTCTGCGGGGTATGCAAGCATCCGTGGAGCGACAATTCGAACCTCAGGTGAATAGTCCAGTGGCTGGCAGGTTAACCCGTATAGGCTATTTCATTCTGCTGTTATCGACAATTACAAGGGTGCCGAAGAAAAAATGGGATGGGATTTGAAGTGATAAATCAGGTGAATTGAATGTCACGATGTGTGTAATCGAAGGATACTAACCCAACGGT
>NW_008785668.1:0-235 GCF_000715545.1 Opisthorchis viverrini
TGAATTTTGCCTGGTGGCTGCGTGGTCCAGCTGGATAACCGGACGGCGGGAAGACGACCGTTTACTGGGATCCAATCTGGCGAAGCGCTTTCGGCTCTGATGCTACGTGCGATTCCCACGCAGTATATTCAAATGGTCATGGCTTCCGGATCGCCGGACAAATGGAGGGGGGAATGTGAAATAGCTTAATTTATCCTTGGTTTTCTGGGATGCATAACCACGCTCGGGTCCTTTA
>NW_008785669.1:0-235 GCF_000715545.1 Opisthorchis viverrini
AAATATTGATGCGCTTAGAACGTATTCATCTGGGAGTCAAACACCGCAACTTTGTCAAATAAAGTGCTTGCTTAGATAGACCTATTGTTGTGACAATTGCATGTTGACAAACTTTACTGTCATCCAGTTGATACATATATAATAGAGTAAACTGCGTTCAATGATGCAAAACAGATTAAAGGTGGGCTGGTTAAATAAGATGTTGGAAATACGCAAACTTTTCTGCGTCTACTTG
>NW_008785670.1:0-235 GCF_000715545.1 Opisthorchis viverrini
TATTCACATGACTGGATGCCTCATTTGAGCATTTGTCAATCGAGCAGTCCATCAACACATGACCACGTGATGCGGTTGAACGACGATTAGCGGCAAGCATGATAGGTCGAACATTTTATTCTGGGAGCCTAATTAGTGGTTGGTTTCAGATAAACGAGGGGAAAAGTCGACAAGTTTGTGTCCATTGACCGAGTCTGTTTGACCGTGTAGATAGACCATGTATATAAAAAGATGA
>NW_008785671.1:0-235 GCF_000715545.1 Opisthorchis viverrini
TCAGGCGTCGTACTGTTCTGTGCAGTTCCCCTGTTCAGTTCACTGTCGAATGTTTAGCTTGCGGATACGATTCGCTGAATGATAAACGAGCCAGAATCCTACTTACCGTGTGGTGAATCATCCCGTTAAAACGTCCGCGTTCTGTGTTTGCTCCTTTTCCCTATGCAAACTGAATTTGGGTAAATAGAAAGCAGTAGTGAGTAACATTTGGTTAACTTCTCAGTTAACACCAAAG
>NW_008785672.1:0-235 GCF_000715545.1 Opisthorchis viverrini
ACAATTCAAACTGTCCCAGTGTTGAATGTCACTCACGTCACTAATTTGCTGACTTGTTCCTGTCTACTGGCTTGTTGGCGCCAAAATTTTAGGGAGGACTGGGGTTCTGTCTTATGCCTGCCTGGTCTTGACTTACTATGGCTTCCAGTGTGTAAGTTCACCTGACGAAAGATGGAGTAAGTCACATGGAAACTGCACAATTATTCCTAAGCGTAGAGCCCTTGATTGTATGGCT
>NW_008785673.1:0-235 GCF_000715545.1 Opisthorchis viverrini
CATCAACTTGATTGCAATAAAATGAACGAAGTGTTTCTATGATCGTTTATGTACGAATATAAGGAACAAGACCTGCGCATGTCAAGGCAGGAACTTATATGTAACAACGTAATTTGCACAGTCAGTATTACGATAATTTGGTCGCAAGTACGCGGAAAAATTCATTAATTGTAGTAAACAAACTTATTGGCATGTCCTCAAAAATATGACACTATAGAATGCCAAACGTTCCCGA
>NW_008785674.1:0-235 GCF_000715545.1 Opisthorchis viverrini
ACTTTGAGTGACGCGTATGTTCGGCAATCTCGAATATCAGAAGAAAGATTTGGGTTCGAAATTCTCCGGTACTCTTTACACGAGTATAAGCAAGTGTGTACAACAGGCTCCAATTGTTCACGTTTCTAGCGTCACCAGGGCCACAGGTCTGTCACCGACCGGCAGTGTGCAGTATCAACGTTCGCACACCAAACAGCGGCGACCGGAATTATGGCTCTCTAGTGTGGGTTGCGGT
>NW_008785675.1:0-235 GCF_000715545.1 Opisthorchis viverrini
GGTCGTGAAAATGCGTCGGGGAACAAAATACGCGCGTATCGGGAAGTTATAGTGAAAAAACACCGTCACCAGTTCAAGTATGCAAGTCGTTCTATCAAGATGGTCACCTATTCAACACAAAAGACGAAATACAAGGGAAATCGCTTAACGGGATGCTAAATCACATCTCGGTAGCTTTGTCCTGTACTGCGTTTCGGGCTGTGTTAACATACATTCTTTCCCCTTCCGTTTTTTT
>NW_008785676.1:0-235 GCF_000715545.1 Opisthorchis viverrini
CGGCATTCTGTGATGAAGGAGGATCCTTCCGGGGGAAGATCCTCGATGGGAGACTAAATGGCCTCCTAGAAGAATTATGGATAAGTTAGCGGCAAACAACCTTGGAAGAACGTGAGCATTCCGGAGTCACTAATATGAAGTAGCCTCAAAGGGTATCCCGATCAGTTGACGCGCATGTGAGCGAAGGTGACATACCAGACGAAGTGTAAGCTGTGGCTGATTCAAAACTTGTTGA
>NW_008785677.1:0-235 GCF_000715545.1 Opisthorchis viverrini
GCTGTGGACCAAGATGTCGCTCGTTTAGCGAGTGAAAAGATGAAGTTGTAACGGTGAGTGTTTAGTGAGGGTCGGAGTCAAACGAAGACTTTAAACAAATTTACAGCTGAACTATCTGTATAGTCAACCATTCTGAACCTGATATTCAATGTGAATTTTTCGATGCAAAAGCAGTAGGTAAACGGTTCTCTTTGCCGTTCAATCAATAACTTGCCACAGGTTCAAAAGAATCTTG
>NW_008785678.1:0-235 GCF_000715545.1 Opisthorchis viverrini
AAAGGTTGTCTACTCCTCACACCTATATCAAATAGTAAATGTGAGAAAGCAAGTATTATTTTCATGTTTCTGGTTACAAGAAACAAGGATTCCGAACTCAACGAAGATCATCTGATATCAAACGGATTTGACCGAAAGAGATACCATTGTTTGATGGTTGTTACATATACATTAGCCAGCAGTTATGACGAAAGTAGCTCATTGAGAGAGAGAAAAACATCCGATGAGTGAAACT
>NW_008785679.1:0-235 GCF_000715545.1 Opisthorchis viverrini
GTCATTGCCGTCCCCTTGGATGGGGACTCTAAGACGGGCCACATCAGAGGTTAGAGTCATTGTCAGCCGAGGCCCTGCTGAGTCTCAAACGACGCTCATACACCCAAGCTTTCGCCTTCAATGCACCTCTCCCCGCCCAATTACCTTGCCTAACAGTCCACCAACAGTCCTGTATTTATGCGCCCTTTTATCAGCTCTCACCTTCTATGCACAAACACCTAACTCACCTTCTCAA
>NW_008785680.1:0-235 GCF_000715545.1 Opisthorchis viverrini
TTATTTATGAGAAACCAGCATGCATGCAGAGGGAATCCAGCGAACGAGTAAGAGCCACCTGGTGACCTGAGTGTACGAAATTTAAGGGCAGTTAAATCGATCTGCGTTCGGGGTTTGAAAAACAAATTCCGAAGTGTTAAAGGCTGTTACTGAAGTCGGGTGCAGAGAATGTGCGATTGTGTGCGGCGCATGGCGGACAAAGTGGTCAGTCCTAGTGCTGGGACCTGTGGAGAAA
>NW_008785681.1:0-235 GCF_000715545.1 Opisthorchis viverrini
CTGATTCAGTGTCCATCGAATGCTGTTTGACAATGGCGAATCCAGGCGCCAAAATTTCCAGAAGATATTCAACGGATAAATTTCATGAACAATCCTTTGTATCTTATTAATTTGCCCTGGGGTTATCATTCTGGTTTTATACCCAGTGTCAGGTTACTTGCACCTTGCATTCATAGTGAACAAATTAATTTAATTACTACGCACGTACATACTTTTCCACGGTAGTCAATTACCA
>NW_008785682.1:0-235 GCF_000715545.1 Opisthorchis viverrini
GCTTAGCAACTGAGAGACTGGCAGATACGAAGGTTAAATAAATTCACCGGGATTGTCTTCTGGAGTCTCTTCAAAACTGTTCTATCGTCGGACGTGAATTTGTGCTGAAACGGGATCGCTAAAACCATGCAGACCACTGGAAGGTGTGCTTGTGGCAATGCAATACCAGGTCCTCTTAAGCACAGCCTGAATTGTGGAGAGATATGCCCACCGGTCTCGAGCATAATTTGGCCCA
>NW_008785683.1:0-235 GCF_000715545.1 Opisthorchis viverrini
TATTCTTTAGACAGTACCATTGCACGCAGAATCATTTTCTCTATTTCAGCTTCCGTCTTATAAAAGATGAGAGTTCGCATGGAATTAGGGACAGGTGTTCGTTGAAGCAAATCTATGCATCCTACGATCAGGTGATCCACTTCCAGTTGTTCTTGACAAGCGTCCATATAGGGTGTTTCTTTCTGGCTGGTGGGAATCCACCCGCCAGGTTAATGGATTTTGCATTAGGTTGCTA
>NW_008785684.1:0-235 GCF_000715545.1 Opisthorchis viverrini
TGCATGTAAAGAAATTCCAGTACAATCAAGTTCCAACAGGTTATTCTTTAGCATAACCGGATTAGAATTTAGAAGTGTTAGTTATCAGGGTCAATCAGTTTGGCACACAATATTCACCAAAGACGCGACTAAAGTGTGTATATAATAGGATGCGCACGAAGGTAACTTGGACGTGTCCATTTTGGTCAACAAAACATTTGTTTAATTTGGCCAATCTTCTCCAGGCTTCCTGAAA
>NW_008785685.1:0-235 GCF_000715545.1 Opisthorchis viverrini
AGAAAATTGCTCGCACAAAAATTTCATCCGAAAACTGGTCCAACATATGTCTCGATCTTAGGTGATTGAAAGTAGTCCGAAGTACATGGTGATTCATTTCCTTGTCCGGTAATCTGATGCATTAAAACTCAACCAAGTAACTCAACTAGAGCCCACAATAGGCAAAATCGTGACACAAAACGCTGTTACAAACCTCCGAGGGGAAACTGTACGTAGCTTATGGGTCAAACAGTTC
>NW_008785686.1:0-235 GCF_000715545.1 Opisthorchis viverrini
TGAGTGATACATTACAAAGATAAGCCTTGCATGTTTCACCCGATAATTACAAGGGTTGTTGCAAAGATTGATTGATTGCGACCACGCGCTCAATCCTCCAGCGAGGTTGTTGACCAGAACGGAAAGTCTGATTTTGGTAGATACTCTTAGTTCGTTGTCACAATGGCTGATTGAAGGTACCGTACCGCAATTACCCTAACAAACACAGTTTACCACTTTTCACCACAACTGGGGA
>NW_008785687.1:0-235 GCF_000715545.1 Opisthorchis viverrini
CGCTAAAAATTTTATCAAAAGAAAATCAGTTGAGATCTTATTCACTAGGGCATATATTTTACCCCTAAAATGATCAAGCGCACACTGACTAAATCAGGGTAGCCAAGCTACCCGGAGAAAATTTCTCCACCAACCAATCCGGGTAAAGTGTGACTTCACGATCCTACACGTGCCATTGAAAGAAAACCACCATGCGGATTGGCCTTCAAGACGGGACAAACGGGTTTGGGCTCAA
>NW_008785688.1:0-235 GCF_000715545.1 Opisthorchis viverrini
CCCAAAGAGCCCCCTCGCTTCTCAGTGACACGTAAGCTTCCAGAGCGATCAGTATCACATGTTCTATATGCTAATGGAGTGCAGTACACAATCGAGCCCTGATCTCCCCAACACAAATAGGATTAAACACTCAAACCACCATTTGGTACTTTGAATAAAATCAATGGGGTATTTTTTCAGTAAAAGTGAAACATTTATCCTTCTGCTCGTCGGTAAAAGTGTTCTGCAAAAAAAA
>NW_008785689.1:0-235 GCF_000715545.1 Opisthorchis viverrini
ACATCCCCGAGTTAATTAATTAAAATTTCCACATTGTTTCAAAGTTCATTAGTGAAATATTGAACGGTAAATCATTAGGACGTTTCCTTCTGTAGTAGATCAACACCTTGTTCATTAGAGATGCTTTCCAGAATAGACAAATGGAACTGTACGATGGTTATTTTCGTGGCTGAGTTTGCCGCATTATCATCGTTGCTTGAAATCTAACTACCTGGGAAATAGGGTGGTGTTTCTT
>NW_008785690.1:0-235 GCF_000715545.1 Opisthorchis viverrini
ATGGGCTAATCTTCATAGAACAACCCAGGTCATATGCACTGCGCAACACGTGTCTTAAAACGCTAGGCATACAAGTTCACCAGAATTCACACTGCGGCTGCTGACAAACTGAATAAGGTAGTCCTTCAGCTGTATAACGCTTTGAGGGGCCAGCTGCTGAGCCACCCATAAGTAGCATGAGGTCTGAGATACTGCCAGTTGCACAAGCCTAGACTGGAGCAGTCGGGATACCAGC
>NW_008785691.1:0-235 GCF_000715545.1 Opisthorchis viverrini
CTCTCGAAAAACCTAATTAGGTTGCAAATGAGTGTATATTCGAGATATATTCCCTTTTGGTTGTAGGAGTCACCGGCCAACTGGGTGGAGTTGCTTCCCGCAATAGCAGTTTTCGATGCTTGATGGTGTTAGAACCCAATGGCTAATAGCATAGCAAATAAAAACTGATCACTTTACACCGTATGAACGGATTAATTTGCAGATCTAAAAAACAACAACTGAAACATGAGGCGGC
>NW_008785692.1:0-235 GCF_000715545.1 Opisthorchis viverrini
CACGTCGCTCTAGCAACTTTCAGTCATTTGAGAAATGTTTGGTGACGGTCACCAAACCAACGTATCTCAAAACTTTAGAAACATATCTCACTAATCAGCCCTCCGTCTGCTTTAAACCTCCATCAATCCTGTAGGCTCCTCGTCCGACTTGTTAAAGCTTCTCTGTTAACATTTTGATCTGTCGATTGTTTTTCGAGCTTGATAAAAGCTGACCTTTTCCATCACTGGGCTACAA
>NW_008785693.1:0-235 GCF_000715545.1 Opisthorchis viverrini
TGGATGTTTGTGATGGGCTTCATTAGGCAAACGTGCAATGGCCGTAGGTGCGTTGGGACCTACAGACAAGAAATGTTCATCTGGATAAAATCCTATATTAAATGTTTTGGCTCCGCAAAATAACATGAGGTGGAGTAGTCGGAGAGGTGGCATGGGAAACCGGCCAAATTTGTGAAGCACACCATGAGTACAACGATATTGTGCTGTCATCTCCAGTGCAATCAGGATAAAAGAA
>NW_008785694.1:0-235 GCF_000715545.1 Opisthorchis viverrini
GTAAAAACACTTCCTTGTCCCAAGGGAATGTAGATTGTGCAAAATTGAGATTCTACCTCTTGGGGAAAAGATACTTTTTAGGTCATAAAAGCTTCGAGTTAACTATCAAAGAGATAATCTCTCTTCTAAAATGGCATTCACTGCGCCAGCTGTGGTCGAAAAAGTAGACAGCGTGCTTCATGCAACATTATTTCTCCAGCCCGTCGTCCCCTCGAGGGTGTCTGGGTAATACAAA
>NW_008785695.1:0-235 GCF_000715545.1 Opisthorchis viverrini
AGAGGTAAACAGAGTATTTTACAGCTCCATCCACGCGATGTACACGATCCCTGAGCTGAACTTGACATTTTCTGTGAGTGCAACTGCATTCCGCACCGCCGTCTACAATCACTCTTAGCGGCAACATGAAATTTGGCGTTGGCCGTACTTATCTTTGAACAGATTGACCTGAGTGAGAAGATGATTATGCGGTCAATGCTGATATCTATGTTGCTGTTGACGAAAGGTGGGACAA
>NW_008785696.1:0-235 GCF_000715545.1 Opisthorchis viverrini
GATCAGCACACAGCTGAAGCAATGGTTCCTCATTGTCCCTACGTACCGATTTCAGGCCATGTCGACATTCCAATTGAGTCTCAGATGCAATAAGCCTGCTCACTTGCGTATTACTACCTCCGGCAACCACTACAATGTGTGAGCTTTTAGCTCGCCGCAGCAGAGCATTCAGGGCGCCGTAAAACCTGTCTTTGACAGCGTCAGATCTATAGTCAGTTGGGGCATAGGCAGACAC
>NW_008785697.1:0-235 GCF_000715545.1 Opisthorchis viverrini
ACTGCTTTACAAGCTCCGTAACGGTAGGATAAAATGACTTCTTTCTGAAGGTACCAAGAGGTAATCAGGTATCTCATAGCAAATCCCCGGCCGACATGTAGCCTTTACTCGACCGGTGCGGGGTATAGTTACATACGTAAAGCAACCCTTTAAAATTTCATTTCTCGTTGTTGTAACTTTACTATAAAGAGTCCTCATAGATCGAAAAATATTCATACACAAATTTCTACACGAA
>NW_008785698.1:0-235 GCF_000715545.1 Opisthorchis viverrini
TGCTAACGCCCAGGAGGCAGCTTAGGATTGATCAGGATTTCTGTGGCATACTGTAAGTGGTGAACGGAGCTCCAATGATTAACGGTGCTTAGTGCCAAAAATTTTAAAACAGCCACCCACGCACAGTCTAAGTTTTCGACCGATCAGTGCGAGTAATTTCAAGTTATGATATGTGTAGTTGAATGTGGAGTCGCTGTAACAGTGATGTAAAGGGTGATTGAGATTTTGGAAAACC
>NW_008785699.1:0-235 GCF_000715545.1 Opisthorchis viverrini
CTAAACGGAGGTGGATTCAAAGCTGATCGTTTCAAGTGGCATGTCCCAGAATTCAGTTGCTCATTTTGTTTTTGCCCGAAAGAAAGATACCGAAAGTTAATCAAAATTGTATCTGATTCCCTATAGTTTTCTTCGTTCCACGGTATCGGAAAGTTTCCAAGTTCACTGGCGAGAGAAACAATCCCCGAATGCCATGAAAGTTATTTCATAGCAGCTACCTTGTTTATAACATATC
>NW_008785700.1:0-235 GCF_000715545.1 Opisthorchis viverrini
GAATCAGACGCTGGAACTTCACACAGACTAGTGCAACTCACACGAGGCCCGGAAAAACCAAATAAAGCAGAATGTTCAGAGGAAAGCGGTGAAACAGTAGCAAAACATCCAGGACCCATTAAATTTTGAGTGGAGTATTTCGGACGACGGATCAACTTCTCCCAGGTATCGGCAAAGAGTCCCAACCCCTTGTTAGGACACAGTAGCTAGTGAACATGGATTCGCTAACTAATTA
>NW_008785701.1:0-235 GCF_000715545.1 Opisthorchis viverrini
GTTCATATGATTGGTTAGGATGACGAAATTTGTTTCGTTATCCAGTTCCCAGAGTATCTGGGATCATGGAGGATGGTCTAAACATCCAAAGTCAATGAATACGTACAGCATGCAAACACCCTTCTAGAGCTTGCTTTTATTCACAGGGATGTATAACAGTATATTGGAAAATCGAAAGGAATTGACGTCACTTATGTGGTTGAGAACGACGTGACCAGTGTATGTGATAGTTTCC
>NW_008785702.1:0-235 GCF_000715545.1 Opisthorchis viverrini
CGGATACAAGCAGAATGCAAGTAATCGTATCGTTCTTGGAACCGATCATGTCAGAAACATCCTGAAGAATCCTCATCAAAATATCTTGTTCATCAAACTCTGATCTTCTTTACAGTTGAACCATTCTCAGCGCAGCCCAATTAGGGATATCCAAAATGTGATATTTATTTCGAGTAATCCTTATAGCTGATGTGATTTCTAGCCCCTCATAGCCGTGCACGCAGCGAAAGTCACT
>NW_008785703.1:0-235 GCF_000715545.1 Opisthorchis viverrini
TTGCATCAGACTGTCGAGACTCCTTCACGCCGATCGACAGACTTGTACAGTTACATTCAAATGGGTTTCATGATCGGTTCGTTGGCTTTCCGAGTTTATTCAGCTAGTGGTAAATGTATTCGTCTATACTGGCAGTTCCAAAAATCAAGTTCGGACCCAGTTAACCGAAACTCAAAATTCCAACGAGAATGCCGATTCCCTGGATTGGACTCTGAGCCGCGACCGTTCACCTTTC
>NW_008785704.1:0-235 GCF_000715545.1 Opisthorchis viverrini
CGATGTTGAAAAAGTCTATTCGCAGTTGACTTCGGGTGAAAATTCGGCCGTGTTCGGGTTTATGCACGGACAAGGAGAAGACAACCTAAGGCAGTTACTCAGTCGGCTGGAGATTGAGTACGTGCATAACAGCATCTGGACGGCTGAACAAGATATAGACCTGCAAAGTATGATTCCAACTTTACGACTAACACCGCTCGAATATGAACTGCATCGAATGATCAGCAGCTGGACC
>NW_008785705.1:0-235 GCF_000715545.1 Opisthorchis viverrini
TGTTCATTTGTGTTTATACGTTCCGACCGTGTGAAACCGCCTTTGCAACCTCCGTACGATGGTACGTTCCGTGTTCTTTCCCGTTCCGAAAAACACTTCACGGTCCAGTTACTGGACCAGTCATATCCATTGATTACCTTAAAACGGCCTATACTGACTCTACGGAATTCAGTAACTTCAAACCGCTCACTAATACGGAGTCATCGCATTCCCCCACGTCTCCACCTTTAGCAAA
>NW_008785706.1:0-235 GCF_000715545.1 Opisthorchis viverrini
GTATACCGTGCCCTTAGTATTGTCACTGGTCGAGTTGGTAAATCTGTGGGCTAGAGCTTACAAGTCATGTTGCAAATCAAACGGAGCGCGATGGTCTTCGTGGCGCAAGTAACATACTTTTCCGGGAAATAATAGAGATTTGGTGAACTAAGGGCAAGTCATTAAACTTGGTGTAGCAGTTCAGGTACCGTCATCGCGGCGTTATACTCGGTTTCGCGGACAGCACCCTACATGA
>NW_008785707.1:0-235 GCF_000715545.1 Opisthorchis viverrini
GGACTGGATTGCACCGGAACTGATGGCGAGCTTGTAGCAGAGTTGGGGGTAGTTGGTGGCGGTTCAGGCACGCTGTTTAAGGAAATAAATAATCCCAGAGGTGACCCAACCAAGAATAGATGGGCGAGCTAAAAAGAAAGACAAAAAGAAGCACCGTGAGAGAAACAAGTGATTACAGGCTTCGTCGTTGGTATCATTATGGAAAGCAGTACACCAGTAGAATTGGAAAACATAG
>NW_008785708.1:0-235 GCF_000715545.1 Opisthorchis viverrini
ACTGTTGTACAGTGCTTCTCGATTTATCAGCTCAGATTGGATTCGCTGACATGTCAGAGGAGGGATAATTTCTTTGATCAGTGACCACGCAATGCGTTTTTCCGTTATTGACGGATGAGCTGCGCTTTGTCCAATCTCAGTGAGAGCTAATCACACTGATGATCAGCCGCTTGAAAATTGATAGTCAAGTGCTGAAGCGACTAGACGGGCCGTCACGGGTTCGACTTGAAACTAC
>NW_008785709.1:0-235 GCF_000715545.1 Opisthorchis viverrini
GTCAATGTCATTTCAACATGATGCCACCAGGTTCCTGAAATGCACTCAAGGCGATAGGAAAGGATCTGCCGGGGACACCACCACATCCACAGGAAAAAAGTTGTAAAGCGTCTACAATAGATGAGAATTTAGACAAAACACTCTTCTTTGTTGGTCACTGACAGTTTCCGAGGATCAAACAAAAACAAAAGATCTGTGGTTAGGAAATTTGATCACTGTTGGCCGCCGGAAGCAA
>NW_008785710.1:0-235 GCF_000715545.1 Opisthorchis viverrini
GGCAGCTATGCACCGAAAGGGTGTTACAAGTGAATAAACACACTCAATCCCAAGCTCTCAATCGGACGGTATGGACAGGATCTGACAGCGCCAATACCAGCGTCATCGATTAACTACCGCATATGCACCTAGGCCCACTGAGGGATAGAGGTTTTCCAGGTATCTCACATCCTTCGGCCGATCCGTGTGTAGTTCACTTCGCAGTGTGAGGAGACATTTGGAGACGGACGTATTG
>NW_008785711.1:0-235 GCF_000715545.1 Opisthorchis viverrini
AAAAGAAAAAGTTAGGAAGCAATTGCACAAATTATAAATCTTACTTTGACTGCTCCCTAAAATGAAGATTGGGATTTAATGTTCTTTTAAAATTCCCGCTCGATTTTCGGAATCCGCTCAATTGTTATGTTCCCTACGCGGTACTTTCGTACAGCTAATTGGTGCTTAACGCACTGCATATCTGATAACTTTAAGTTTGCCCGCCAGCATGCCTGAGGTACAGGCTTTGGCTTGA
>NW_008785712.1:0-235 GCF_000715545.1 Opisthorchis viverrini
GTTTTTCATTGTTGCAGCAGACGTACCGAAAGACAAAGCCACAGCATAAGTCGCAGCTAGTATGTTGTTTTCATGGTCGTCAGCACACACAGTCAGGTGCACGACGAGTTTTATCTGCGTCCGTATACCAAATCTTCGATATTGCCGTAGAAAGTGTTAGTGAGTTTATGAACAGTAAGAGCTAACACTGGGTGGCCAGTGCTTTGGATTTCTGGCACAAGGACATTGGATTAGA
>NW_008785713.1:0-235 GCF_000715545.1 Opisthorchis viverrini
TTTATTTTACAGAGGCCAACCATCAGATAGGACTCTCACTTTTTCGAAAAAACTAAACCGTTCTTTTCTCTGAAACTCAGCCTTTCGAGATAAAAATACATCGTCCAACCAGGGACCTCACCTGATAAATGTGTGGGTTAATTTCAACAATAGGCCGGAAACGTAATCACTGCTTAACCACAGTGAGGCAAATGTTTCGGACGCCCGGTGTTATTCTAGTTATTGACGTAAGTAA
>NW_008785714.1:0-235 GCF_000715545.1 Opisthorchis viverrini
ATTAGATTGATACCTGTTACACAGAGTATCGAGCTAACTGAAGGTTGCTTTTCTCACTGTCATTGCAGCGAGTTGCGGCAACGGCTTTGTCGCATTTTGATGATAGCTTAGTAAACATCGACCCGCAGGTGAAAATCCTACGAATGATCGGTTCTTTGTTTAGCTATCATCTCTAATCTAAGATATAGCTAACATCCTAAACGAGTTGACATATGTGCCAATGATTATGTCAGAC
>NW_008785715.1:0-235 GCF_000715545.1 Opisthorchis viverrini
ATTAAGGATCTAAATAGAGTGACTATCTTGAGCAAAGAAGAACGCATCGACTGATTGGCCCAGTACTTCAAATGGTTACTTCGCACAGTTATCGTGGCCACAAGCTGCGACTCATCTGTGGCCCAGTGTTGACGTAGAACTTTGGATGGTGAACCTTAAACACTAACGGCTTCGGAAGTTCAGGGCCGCATATGCTCTCTTCAACGCCACCGAGCTTCTGGCCCGGATGACCTCC
>NW_008785716.1:0-235 GCF_000715545.1 Opisthorchis viverrini
TAGGATTTCGGAGTTGAACTGGTAGTCATCCATTAGGATTTCGTATGCTTAAATGTTCCATCGGAAGTGACCTGACCTTGTGCGATTGGTAGGCGAACTCAGAAAATACGATGAAGATATCCGACAACTTGCTTCGTGAGAATTTCGTACGACGATGCGAATCGGTAAGTACAACCCATCTGGTGTAAATAGTTACCAATATAAACAATTGACCATGCTAAATAAAGGCATCTGC
>NW_008785717.1:0-235 GCF_000715545.1 Opisthorchis viverrini
CCCATCCAAAAAATTCTCGTAGCCCTCACAAGCCCATAAAGACCAATAAAACCGACCAGTGCAACCCAAGGTGGAGCACCAATTGAAGTACCCTGAAGATGAACGTTAGAGAGCCACAGTGGATCGAAACTATTTGAAACTCTCCAAATCCATCAACTCAAGGTTTTGGCGACTCAACCGACCGAGAACAACCGTTCACTGACGCTCAAGACTGATCTAGCGTGTTAATGTCAAG
>NW_008785718.1:0-235 GCF_000715545.1 Opisthorchis viverrini
TGGACCAGTTCTCGAGGATCTTTTTGTGTGAGCTGAAAAGCCAGCGGTTGGTAGACCTAATACTTTCTCGATAGAAAGGTAAACGCCGTCTCTCTCCTGCTTGAGGCTCATCCTGATCCAAGGTTAATTTTGAAAACCTTATCTACAAGCATTGATGTGTCTTATTCATACGTGACTACTCTTTCTAGACCTGTTTTGTATACAACTAGAGTGGATTCAATGAGTTATGTCCCAA
>NW_008785719.1:0-235 GCF_000715545.1 Opisthorchis viverrini
CTTTCTGTAAGGTGTACCTTAGAGTTAAAGGAGTAATTTGAACGAGGCCATTTGAACCACTGGACTAGTTATTACCGCGAGCTCGAACATTCCAGTTTCCCCTTAAATTTCAAGGTCACTCGGCCAAACTGCTAAGACTGTCCTGACACCATCGCACCCCGTTGTCCCTGCTTGTCTCGTGTATTGCCACAGTTTATGTCGGCACGCAGGTACTTTGTTCTTGCACCTTATCGAG
>NW_008785720.1:0-235 GCF_000715545.1 Opisthorchis viverrini
GAACTGAACCATGTACAGAGAAGGTGGGGTTATATCTGTGAGAACAGTCTAACCAAAACCGTTTAATAAAGAATTGTTGAAGTTGATGGAGAAATCACGCCAATACCACTGACCTGACGGACAGTCAAAAAATAACCGTTGTCGTGAAGAATGAACTATGCACAATTCCATTGATGAACGCGTTATTTCAGACTATTCTGTCAGCCTCTAAGGTTCTTTCAGTGATGCCGACTGG
>NW_008785721.1:0-235 GCF_000715545.1 Opisthorchis viverrini
GTTATCCTCCATTTCCATTGTCTTGCTATTCAGTACAAATAAACATGTCAAACCCTCATCCACTTCACGCTCTGAGTTGTCATATCCGGAAGAAGTGTGCTGCCCATACGCCAAGATTTGTTTTGTTTCTGCCACAACTGTATGGATATTAGTTAATATGTGGGCTCAAAGTTGTCGAAATTGTACGTGTTTTGATACAGCGAACGGGGAGGCAAGGGACGTCCAACATAAATAG
>NW_008785722.1:0-235 GCF_000715545.1 Opisthorchis viverrini
GCATTGCGCTGATTAGTCTGGCTGACTGCAATCTCAGTCAGGATCAAGTACACATAATCTCGAAGTCAGTCGGGCATCACCGTAGGTGCAAACATGAAACGTCCGGAGAGCAGAATAAGGCCACATTTGAATCAAGTCTCAGACATTACCGCTAAATTCCTGCTACAATCACATGTAGACCCCGACGATATACGAGTGAACTAGCCAATATAGTATTGTATTCCTGAGAACCACC
>NW_008785723.1:0-235 GCF_000715545.1 Opisthorchis viverrini
ACAGGATTTCGACAAACATTTTCGAGGTGACACCACGAAAAGCCAATTGCATTCCTTCGAAGGCAAAACAGATATTTCGTCGACGTCTGGAAAACTAATCGATTGGCCGTCGATAGTATCAGAGACCAATTGGGTGTGAGCGATTGTCATCTGCAATTGGTGGAGCAGTCACCCCAAAAATGAACATATATCCAACTCAGGTCATCGTGACTTGACTATCCCGCTTACCAGCCGA
>NW_008785724.1:0-235 GCF_000715545.1 Opisthorchis viverrini
TCACGGATTGCAAGGTCGAAATATACAGTTAAATTTAGTCAAGTTGAGTTTGGTCACACACCCAAACTCGTTGCAGGGTGAAGTAGGAATCCACGGGAATGCAACTGTGGAAGTATACACTCCTTCTACAAATAAGTATTATTATTCCAGGGTTTCCTACCTAATTCCAGGGAGCGTTTACTTGTTGCAGTTTAAATCGGCTTCCACTTGTTTGCTGCTGTTGAACTGTCGACGG
>NW_008785725.1:0-235 GCF_000715545.1 Opisthorchis viverrini
TTTGTTTGGGTGAGTATGCGTCAACTCATCGGTGGCACCTCAACCAAAAACAAGTGATCCATTTTTTGAACGCACTTATCTTTTTCTGGAGGACTTACGTTGAGCCCTTGTGTTTAAAACCACCATATTCATCAAATTTGGTTTATAAAAGTTGCCATTTGTATCCTTAAATTTGGTTGTCAGTACGGTCATTATCCAGCAAATGCTATTATTTTAATCAAGCCCGTGGACGCCA
>NW_008785726.1:0-235 GCF_000715545.1 Opisthorchis viverrini
GTGGGATATGAAATGCCAACTTATGAGTATTGGGGGGGATTGCAGCCTAAATGTGGAGGAATGACAGTCGCGCGCATGTCGGATGAGGAGCTGCGTAATTGGGGCACATGGCAGGAGTTGGCCCGTGGGACATGAAATGCCAATATATGAGTAGACGGGGCGAATTGCAGCCCACATATGGAAAAATGACAGTCGAGGCAGATCGCTTGAGGAGATGCGTAATTGGGGCACCTGG
>NW_008785727.1:0-235 GCF_000715545.1 Opisthorchis viverrini
TCGCATCACAACCCAGCTTGGTTTAGTTTATTAGTCACGATCCATGTATCTAGGGTACGCTGGGCCCATCATCATAAATAACACATCGTGGAAAATACGGGGCAGTCATTGAAGGCGATGGCACGCTCCTTCATTAGGAAACTCTCGACAGATGGAAGCAAAAACTTTCATGCACAAGTGCTACTGACTGAAACCGGGTTATGCCTGCCAGTGTCAATAATTGTTGGTGAACTAG
>NW_008785728.1:0-235 GCF_000715545.1 Opisthorchis viverrini
GCTTTATACGTCTAAAGGTACCCACTTCTTGGAATTCCGGCTTTTTCTGAAATCCCTTCGGCATTAAGTTGAACCCTCGTGCACGGTTACCTCGAACCTTTCTAATTCGGCTTTGCAGACTGAGCATCGAAGTCTGCTAAACGAAGTGCAAGGAGAAATAGTTGCCGGAGAGGCGGATCACATGCTGGGTTAAAGCACTGAGTACGGCACGACTTAAATGAGAAACTTTTCACCC
>NW_008785729.1:0-235 GCF_000715545.1 Opisthorchis viverrini
TGTCAATTTGAAACCCCTGTCGGTAATTTCGGACGATAATACTCAAACGCTAGTCACTACTGCTGAATGGTTATGGGGAAGAACGGAGTGGGGTAGGATGTGCGAGGTACTGACGAGGCTGAATGCCAGAAATACTGCACCGTGGGTGGTTTTAATCAAGCAAGGGCTGGTGTGGCGTACCACTGCTTTTATTGGTGCGCACTATGCTTATATGTTGGCCAGGATAGTTCTTAGC
>NW_008785730.1:0-235 GCF_000715545.1 Opisthorchis viverrini
GCTGCCGCCAATCATGATGATGATGATGAGCGTTGGCCGAGTTCAGGAGGTGCATCTAGCAGGTTGCACCATTCCACAAGCTCGATGATCAGCATCTTCCATACAACATTTCCCTGTGGAAATTAACATCAGTAGTCGACGTCCTTGGTGGTGACGTCAATAGTGGTTCTGGTAGGCTTTTGGAACATTAGGTTTCAATGACTTCTCAACGGTCAGCTGCGGTGTATTCCTCATT
>NW_008785731.1:0-235 GCF_000715545.1 Opisthorchis viverrini
AAATATCGGCTTCTAGACGCACGTCACAGAAGACTTTTGAAATAATAACCCGGGATTATACCCTTGCTCAGACATTGTTGCACGCATATGCTCAGCTAAGCAGTTACCCTCCAGTCACCGAAAAGCACAACTTCGAGGCACCTTAAACACACTTTTTATTGCTGAGGGAAGCGTACACCCAGATTTCCTTATTCCCGACCAGCCCAGACTGCATGAAACGGTCGAACGGTATCTT
>NW_008785732.1:0-235 GCF_000715545.1 Opisthorchis viverrini
GAGCTTGATTGAGCTGGATAACCGAACGGGGCGCAGACGACTGTTCACAGGGACCTAACATATGTCTGGGGCTAGGTGCAACCTACGCACCATATATTCCGCGAATTATCACCTCTTAATCGCCGAACACAAAAAAGTGAAATGTGAAAAAGTTGAGTTTGTCCTAGACGCACGGATCTTCCTAGGATGCCGGTCAGTCCATTGCAATTTTGACCAGTTCGTCAACAATCAAGGC
>NW_008785733.1:0-235 GCF_000715545.1 Opisthorchis viverrini
GACATTTGGTTAACCATGTTAAAGCAATAGGTCGCTGGCCTCCCAGCTCTTGCACCCCACGAGGCTAGTCTCATTGCACGGGATAGAGTGGGTAGGCTTCAGCAGCCCAAGGAGTTGCAAGGCTAAGCACTGCACAGGAGAGGTCTGCGGTATAACGACTTTCTCCTGGGAGATAAGTCATCTTGCATGAAGGTTCTATGTCATGATCTCCTTCCCCCAGAAAAACGACATCGGA
>NW_008785734.1:0-235 GCF_000715545.1 Opisthorchis viverrini
AATTTTTGAAACCGATTTGTTCGAATGCATCACCGACTAAATATATCATGAAATCTTCGGGTTGCCACCTTTAGACGCTTTTAGCCACCGGTGGCGCCATCGGTGGCAGGCGTAACATGCCACCCCTATTGGCCACATCTTGCCACCGGTATGTACCGCTGTGACGTGTTTACTGGGCATACTGCCCCGCGCTGAGTACATAAAGGGCAGTGCTAAACCCTTTTTTCACTTGTGC
>NW_008785735.1:0-235 GCF_000715545.1 Opisthorchis viverrini
TGTTTGAATCTGCTGTTAAATTCAACTTAAGTAGCAAACCAGCATATTTTGCAGTAATTCTGCATTGTAGTAAGCTGGGAGACTTCGAGAGTACTGAATATTTGATAGTGATTTGAGGAGATTTAGCAATATTTAGTAGAGTTATCGTTTTGTCAGTGAAGCTGATCGGTGTTGGAAGGCCAGGAGGTACCGTACAGTTGCTTCATCGTTGTTAGAAACCAACTCCCGAAACTAA
>NW_008785736.1:0-235 GCF_000715545.1 Opisthorchis viverrini
CATAATTTGCGGTAAACTCATAACACTGCGCTTTAGGCTGTCTTTTGAGATTCCGTTGGTTTCCCTGCCACTGGTTTGAACGAACCAAGATGCGCTAATGCGGGTTCGCACACCACCTTTCGCCGAGACGTTGCTTATATTTGTAATTCAGTAAAGTGGGCCACTTGTGCGACCGGGGCTTAAAAGCATGGTGCTACGTTGAACAGTGAGAACTGGTTGCCGTAATTAGGGCTTT
>NW_008785737.1:0-235 GCF_000715545.1 Opisthorchis viverrini
ACAAGCCTGGACAGGGGAACTTGAGAGGCACAGGCCGGGTTTGGAACACAGACCTTTCGGTAAGTAAATCCGCGCTAACCACCAAAGCACCTCGCGCTAACTTGGTCACGTGCTGTTTAAGCCAATCGACCAAAACCCTCGGATAGCCCTTCCCGCAACCATCCAGACAGTGGAAGCCAGCCAGGGGAGGCGAAGAAGTGATTCGACAGGGAAGTATGAAAGCCACTACCAGCAA
>NW_008785738.1:0-235 GCF_000715545.1 Opisthorchis viverrini
GCTCGTCCATCAAGACGGATATTTATCACTGCTCACATTACCGCCCGAGGGAACCGGAACCCGAGAAATCTTTTGCTGTCATTTCGACCAACCCCTTCATTGATTACCATTGTCCTTCTACATGTTTGCTGCTAATGTTTTTGTTGTTCTCAGAGTGGGGGAGAGAGAAAGAAATTCGACTCCGGATGTTGTGCGCGATAACCATCTTGACTGACCTTTTGATGGCCTGGTGGGA
>NW_008785739.1:0-235 GCF_000715545.1 Opisthorchis viverrini
GATCAGCAATACTGATAACTGGCAACAGGAACCCCAGAATCACGGTGTACAGTGGAACTCGAGACGCACTGGTGTTTTCATTGTATTGCAGTCGTGTGTGAAAGCTCTTCGAAAGGTTGATGTGGTGACTACACACAAGCTAAAACTCAAGGTGTAAAGAAAATGTTTGGTGTTGTGGGAAGCTCGGACTGAAAGTCCACCAGAATGGTTTACTTCAACAAGAAGTTCGATAGAT
>NW_008785740.1:0-235 GCF_000715545.1 Opisthorchis viverrini
TCGATGGGTCGCGGAAGGATCTGTACAGAGGTAAATTCGGCCTTCCCCTGCACGCCAAGCAGTATTAGAAACAGCTGCCTTCCGCTCCAAAACGGGTAGATAGCCTGTCAAATCGAGCGGTGCTTCCATCTGATTGGAGTTTGACCTAACAAATTACAGGTGAGAAAATCCGCCATACAATCAATTCCTCCCAAGGTCTGCACAACCTCAGGCCCAGGATGCTTTGCCGGTTCAG
>NW_008785741.1:0-235 GCF_000715545.1 Opisthorchis viverrini
CACTCCAGCGCGTTTGTACTGAGTAAATTATTTTGTAATGCCTTCCCATGTGCATAAGCAATTGCAGCGCTCTTTCTTCACGATGAGAACATCAAGCTAAATACAAATTTGGATGCTTGGTCAGTCGATTGGCAATGCCTCTTTTTGCACACAAACTGCGCACTCCGGATTTCTGAAGAGCTGAACCGTACCGCAGTTGCTGTGCTTGGCTTTACGCGTTGGAGACAATGCAAGA
>NW_008785742.1:0-235 GCF_000715545.1 Opisthorchis viverrini
TTTCATTTAGCACTAAACACATTTTGACATTGAACAAATGAAGCAGTAATTTGTAGTGCTGTGATTCTTTCAATTATTTTCATATGTGCCACCGATTCTGAATGCTTGTAATACCGTTTTAAAATCTGGGCCTTGCATCCTTCAAGGTCAAGACAAAAACACACGAATAACGTCACCTATTCAACATTTGTGGTGCTGGTCTTGCTGTGAGCTCAGAGATAGCCGCAATGTCCAT
>NW_008785743.1:0-235 GCF_000715545.1 Opisthorchis viverrini
CAACCTTCGTGTGTCATGGCAGCTAGGCAAATTGAAGATGCTACACCCGAACGAGCGAGTCGGCAATAAACGACTTACGTTTGTTCCTGCCTCCACGCAAGTACTATGCTTTAATGCTCCTAGATGATTTTCTCCCCTTCGGCTGCGTTACAAAGTGTTTAGCCTATTAGATGGTCGGCCTACTATTTGCTCCAAATCAAGCCGATTGATGCACTAGAACGACATCTAGATATCA
>NW_008785744.1:0-235 GCF_000715545.1 Opisthorchis viverrini
GTGATACCAATCTATGCTGAAAAGCCAAGGAGCACTTAACAGATCCTTCATCCTTGTTGAGATCCATCACCATCGCACATCTCACGCAACTCAGGGTGTCGGAGCCGGGACCTTCTGTCCAATAGCACTCAGTTGTTTGGCCTCGAGCGGCTGATCACAACTGTGATTAGCTCTCGCTTAGACAGGACGCAGTGCGACTCACTCTTCAATAACGGAAATCACATAAGGTGGTCAC
>NW_008785745.1:0-235 GCF_000715545.1 Opisthorchis viverrini
TTGATGCACTGGTCAGGACGTCATCCGAAAGTCGAATGATGATAAAGTTAAAAGACTTCTGCCCATACTATTTTGAGGGGAGAGTTTTGGAATTCGGGGAAGGTGGGGAATAGCAGGATTAGAAGCGGTCATCGCTGATGACAGAATTGCTGTAACCCTAAGGCATGCGCGAAGGCAAAATGCGTGATGCTAATAAAGTCAACACATCGTTCACAGCACATGAATAAGCACTAAG
>NW_008785746.1:0-235 GCF_000715545.1 Opisthorchis viverrini
CATGTCTCAGTTGGCACGATATTCGAGATGTTGCGATATACAGAGGTAACACATATACATAAGTTTGCCAAAAATGGAAGATTCGCCTAGGCTTCAGAAGTCTCATCTGTTAACACCACATTAGGATGCCGATGAGTGCATTTCGTCAATTTCTTGCAATTTGGGTTCCATAGAAGACAAGGTTGAAGGACACTATGGGACTGCGCCCATCCGATGATCCCCATGAATGACGAAA
>NW_008785747.1:0-235 GCF_000715545.1 Opisthorchis viverrini
GTTGATACGGTCCAACCACCGGCGTGCAGTTAACCAACCCCGATAGAACTCGGTTAACTTTGTACATGGGCAGGAGACCCCATTTCCGTTTTCTTGTTGGCTTCGTAGCTTGTCCGTCTCGCATTACCGAAACACCGGTCTCCTAACCTTCGGTTTGGTTAACGCTAGTCGCGCAGCGGGGCTAACCGGAAAATTATTCGTTTCTTTCAAGGGGCTAACCATTGTTGTCAGATCC
>NW_008785748.1:0-235 GCF_000715545.1 Opisthorchis viverrini
ACTACAGACGGTCCCACTCTCTTTTGTTCAGATACATCGAAAATGCAAGCCATCTTAGACAAACTGATTAATTCCGCCCCACGGTTCTGTGTGCGCTCGACATCTGCAATGGGTAGCATGCCTCTACAAGACTGTGTAGGATCAAGCCAAAGCCCAGTGCTTGCAAACGGTCCAATCGATTTGACGAACAATTTTTTTACTTGGGCAGGTGTATGAGCTACGGCGCGATATCTGA
>NW_008785749.1:0-235 GCF_000715545.1 Opisthorchis viverrini
AAGATAGCTTACACGTTTAAGGCCAGTAAAACTGTAGTTACTCTTCCTAACATTCTGTCTGACCTGAATGCTTTGCCACTCTGGTATTTCACTCCTGTCTTTCTTCCGCTGCTCAAAAATGCCAAGCCCTGTAACATCATTCAGGGACGCTTACTCCTAATGGACTCTCGAATCCTACTCTTCCCAGAGTGAGAGACCTAGGCCTTAACTATTCCTGTACATCTAGCTTCAACCA
>NW_008785750.1:0-235 GCF_000715545.1 Opisthorchis viverrini
CGGTTTCTTCTATTGTTGACGCTTTTCTTGGATGTTGATGGCAGAAATGTTCACAAACGTTCAAAGCGTTCGCATATGCCCACCGATGTGTCGAAAGTGGACTAGGTTCGGACAAGAAAATGCCAATTAAATCTCATACGTGGTTCCATTACTTGATTGAACCGTTACTGTTATTCTTGATGATGGTCAATCAAATGTAACCTTCCTAGTATCCATTCGGTGTCACCCATTTTAG
>NW_008785751.1:0-235 GCF_000715545.1 Opisthorchis viverrini
GAATGACAGCTATTTCGACCTCAGGTCTTGCTCCATTCATGGCTTCCCATTGTTCAGTTAAAGCGCGGAATATCATCACGATGGATATCCACCATGTTGTCCCTCTATTTCATGCGCGCAATCTATTAGTGTTTTTTTGGTCTCACCTAAAAATTCTTTCTGAGAACCGATTTTTCTCGCTAGCAGGAAGAGATGTGGTTCGGTTGGCGCTACATCCTAAGTGTAAGTTGCACTG
>NW_008785752.1:0-235 GCF_000715545.1 Opisthorchis viverrini
CTCATCAGTACGCAATGTTGGTCGTCGTTAATTTTCACCGTTGAAGTCATGAATTATTGCCATGTGACAAAAAGCAAGTTCCGTATGGTGAGCCGACCCTGTCTTATCCACCTTCGTCAGTTAGCGTTGCTCTCAGATCATAGCATATTCCCATAGCTCGTTTCTCAGATGCAAAAACCTTCAAATTGCATCCATATTCATCCTTGAAACAAATCTACATTGATAATGCCACGCT
>NW_008785753.1:0-235 GCF_000715545.1 Opisthorchis viverrini
AAACGTGAGAGGACTTAAACAGATGAATGAGTACTACGGCATGAATAACAGTGCCCTGCTTGAAGAGTGCTCATGGAAACTGACCATCCATCTTATAGAGATTACCTTACAAAAAACAGACTTTGAGAATTTACAAATGAGACAGAGCAACTGGGGGTCGTGTTTCTTGGTTTCAGTGACTATTGTTAGCCCTGTATATTGTGGGAAATAGCGATCTTCCATTTTATTACTTTGC
>NW_008785754.1:0-235 GCF_000715545.1 Opisthorchis viverrini
TCAGTTCCAACTGCTGATCCATACCTGTCTACTCAAGTAATCAAATCCGACCAGCTAGGACCCACTGTGCACGCAAAGGGGTATCCCGTGACTCGCACCACTCAGAAGACGTATTCCTGGTCCACACATATAGTAAGTCATACAGTTTGGTAAGTACAACGATGGTCGAAGACTTCAAAGATCAGGGTCGACATATGGTCAACAGTACCATCATCATCCGAATCATCATCATTAT
>NW_008785755.1:0-235 GCF_000715545.1 Opisthorchis viverrini
TTCTTATCGAATAAAATACTATTCCCTCACCCACTTGTGGTCAGTTAAACCACAGGCCCATGGTGAGTATGGTACTCGGTAGTTAAGCGGAAAACGGACAGTGATTGTGCTGTCTCAAGGTTCAGTTATTTTGGTACGCAGCGCACGTAATGTAGTGTGTCGAAGTAAGGCACCCGGTCCAATAGTTGCTTGGTTGTGTAAACTACTACTTGCGATCTCTTCGATGCTTGTGTAA
>NW_008785756.1:0-235 GCF_000715545.1 Opisthorchis viverrini
TTGAGGCCTGAACAAGAAATTCCAACTCA
This sequence comes from Opisthorchis viverrini, assembly GCF_000715545.1. Taxonomy (NCBI): domain Eukaryota; kingdom Metazoa; phylum Platyhelminthes; class Trematoda; order Opisthorchiida; family Opisthorchiidae; genus Opisthorchis; species Opisthorchis viverrini. Next base: position 30 of record NW_008785756.1, read on the forward strand.
GTGTCCGAAATTTCTGGGACTCGTGGTCGCATATGAGCAGCTAATATACCACCGCCTCGCCTATAAGCATCACGTCGTAATGATTCGACAAACCTCTTCACAGCGTGCTGGCCCTCGAAATCTCCAACAGGGCGGCGTTTTGCTGTGTCACTCAGCATTCCGGAAGGCCGCTTACCTCGGGCTCGATCATCCAGCCTGACGTAATC
>NW_008785757.1:0-235 GCF_000715545.1 Opisthorchis viverrini
TTCCATCATAAAGGAGTTTGATTAAGAAGCTGTTGCGCGCTAAAGGGTCATTTTAAAAATTTAGTTGTTGGTAATTGAATATAAGTGCTTTTCAAACGCCACTTGGGAGCCTATCTCACGTTGTCAAGCGTCTTTTGTGTAGATGTTGTAGCTGTCCGTTTTTGATCAGTCGTTTTTGCTAATCCTCTCCATTGTCCCGTCAACTGGTGCTCCTGAGCAATAAATAAGCTGAGCA
>NW_008785758.1:0-235 GCF_000715545.1 Opisthorchis viverrini
CTGGCCTAAAAATCCCACGAGTCTCGAGTGATATTTGAACCTGCGAGCTGTAAAAGAGGAGTGGTGCACTACCTTCCAACCATGTAACTAAGCAATGTGATCACCCCTTATTTATAGGGCTACTCATTTCCAATGGCAGATGTGTTTATTGGGCTAATTTATTCATTTATCAAAACTGCTGTGAGGAACTCGTGTTTCATCTCTACAAGCCCTAGCAAAGCTTGAGCACAGATGG
>NW_008785759.1:0-235 GCF_000715545.1 Opisthorchis viverrini
ATTGCTATGCTCCATAAACTGCGTACCTGTCTGCCAGTCTGATCTTGGCAAGCCGCGTTAAAAAAAACCGTACGATGAATGCAAAATAAGTTGCGCCTCCTGCCTGACTGTTGTGGTGATATCGCTCAGACGATAGATCTCTGCCGGCCGGACCGGTTTTTATGAGGTTGGGGGTGGTGGTGCTGTTGGTCAGACGAACCGCCAACTAAAGCTTCCTGAGCCGGTTTCGGTGAGT
>NW_008785760.1:0-235 GCF_000715545.1 Opisthorchis viverrini
CCAGTTCAAAGCACAGTTAGACGCTTATTTAGGCGATTCCTCGAGCTGGCAATCATACTGCCCTAGCTGAGAACTTAAACAGCGGTGCTACACCCTTTTTCCATTTGTGCATTTTAGGTGAACGATAGCCGCTGAGCGACCAGAACAAAACCGACCCAGGAAACTTGCGGGTAGCAATCCGTGAATCCGTGAAAATAACAGAATCAGAATCATATAGTTGGAGCAAAAGAAAAAA
>NW_008785761.1:0-235 GCF_000715545.1 Opisthorchis viverrini
TCAACGAGATGACTCGGATATCAACCGTGCGTCACCATGAACAGCGACTTGCCTTTGGTTAACTGATTGGAAGCACGATAATAGGGAGACAAGGAATTGGAAACATTCAAGTGTCACTTTGACTGGGTGAGTCCGAATGAAGCCGGCATAATTTGCTGGAACGACACAATTTCTGATGTTGGTCTACCCGTGATACCTGCGTCCTAAGACGGAAGCTTATCGTCGAATGCCATGG
>NW_008785762.1:0-235 GCF_000715545.1 Opisthorchis viverrini
CAAGAGTTGCGGAGTCTGTAGCGAGGTTGGGTTTATTCTTGGTAAGAGATTCAAGATAAGGGGAGGTGGCAGGGTACACTGAGGATGTTAGTGGTAAAGTCAAACCCTCTGAAAGGAGTAGGTCCCAACGATGTTGAGCAGGAATCCTCTGTGTTCGTTGTAGTTGAAGAGGGTTTGGAATAGTAAGCCGAGATACAACTAAAGGTCGTGGCTTTGGAGGGGGCGGAGGCTGTGG
>NW_008785763.1:0-234 GCF_000715545.1 Opisthorchis viverrini
TTCAGCAACCTTATGAGTAGTGCGTTACATTCTGTTTTATTTCTAGACTCCTGAAACAAGATGTCTATGTTTCATCTGGAAGTCAACCGGAATCCAATCTGAAGGTACTCGTGAGGGTGTTGAGGCCTCTGTTTTTCGAACCATCGTAATCTGGCCATATCAAGGTCGAAGGAACTTTTACTCACATTCTTAATTAGAGGTTGTTCAAAGCTCGAAAAATCTTGCTGTGTAAAT
>NW_008785764.1:0-234 GCF_000715545.1 Opisthorchis viverrini
ATATTGAATTCGAAAAAGTATCAGGTGGGGACAGAAAGTAGGAAAAACTCCTCTGATAAATGTCAGTAAGAGGATAGAAAAACAGTACTCAGTGCTCTGACGAACTCGAACTTGACACGGTTGCATTTGACGGCATGAGCGAGTGAGGTTTCCAACTAGACGATTATCGGGTGACAGTAAACAGCCATGTACATTGGAGCACTTGTTTCATTGTAATGCAAATACAGCAACGGG
>NW_008785765.1:0-234 GCF_000715545.1 Opisthorchis viverrini
CTTATGAGTAGTACATTACAAAATATACAGTAGACTGTAATTTCACCTGACCGCTGCTAGACTGTCTGTCATCAAAACGGGGCTCAATTCTGCCCAGAATCGAGGTCAACGCCTTTAGACGTCTCAAATCAAATTTGTATATATGGAACTATATCGTGCAACTATGCCGTGACAGTGACAAACGTATAAGAACGCCAAATAAGTCTGTCCAACGTTCCAAGCCTATTTTCATCC
>NW_008785766.1:0-234 GCF_000715545.1 Opisthorchis viverrini
ATTTTAAGCCCATGTACTGCCGTTATTTGACCAATAAAGTGTGTATCATACCCCTCCGTTGTTTTCTTTTAAATCTTGACGCAAAACACTTGGCTTTTGCAATAAATTAACCGTCTAATAAAAATAGATTATATTCTCCAACGCACGGTTTTAATGCTGATCCTCACTCACCAGATGTCACGAAATGACAGATTCATTGGTTCCATACCTTCAAAGCCTACATTAACTCAATCA
>NW_008785767.1:0-234 GCF_000715545.1 Opisthorchis viverrini
ATCATCAGTGCGCAGTTGGGTGGGTCACCGCCACGAAATCATCCACAGGCTTGGACGTTACCCATGGAATAGACACTAGGTCCGGACATATCCATTGCGTAGCATGTGATTAAAACTCTGGCTGCATGGTCCTTGCATGGGGACCAATCTTCCCCCCGTATGAGACCGAAGTATTCCAAAGCTACTCAGTGTAACAGTTGGTAGTTCTTTCTCGACTAGCTTTGCTATGGTTGG
>NW_008785768.1:0-234 GCF_000715545.1 Opisthorchis viverrini
GAGAATTATGGAAGCGGCTGAAATATCTAGCCAGTGGGTCCCAATATACGATCAACAATGCGGGACAGTTTTTGGAGTAACTTAAAAACGTGAGAATCGAAGAAGACGAAATAATGGTGACCTTTGATGTAACCTCACTGTTCACATCGGTTGATTTGAATGCAGCACGGACGTCGGTCGTCTAACTCCTGGAGAACCGCGGAAACATCAACCGAACACTCGGAAAAGAAGAAA
>NW_008785769.1:0-234 GCF_000715545.1 Opisthorchis viverrini
ACTTCCATTTCAGCAAGCACACGGTTGCAAGGTTCTACTTTCGGGAAATGCAGCTTATCACACTGAAAAGTGATGAGTTCCTAGATCAAAGCCTCTAGTGCAAAGAAAATAGCAATACGCGAACCAAAATAGCGATTAGGAAGCTCACCCGTGACTTCTGTATACAAATGAGGATAAATACTTGAGTATTAACAAAGATAAAACTCTTCGAGAAAATGAGGGAAAATTCAAAAA
>NW_008785770.1:0-234 GCF_000715545.1 Opisthorchis viverrini
TCGGTTTTGCGTGCAGTATCTGCTCGGCATGTGGCGCCGATATCCTCAGGTATCTTCAAATCAGACTTCATGCCTCGACACGTGCCGCGTTTGATGTGCGCACTCTGAAGTATGCAGGACTACAATCTGCTCTTGCTCTAACACTGGACTCGCTTGGTAGTGGTGTGTGCCGTGTCTCAGAAACAAGAACGCAAGAAGCAAGCACAGTGACCGGGCTATCCGTTCCGTCAGTCT
>NW_008785771.1:0-234 GCF_000715545.1 Opisthorchis viverrini
GATGATGATGATGATGATGACTGTCTACTGGGATGCAATCCAGAAAAGCGCGCTCAGCTCCGGGGTTGAGTGCGCCTCCCACTCATATATTCCACGAGTCATCGCTTCTGGGTCACCGGACACACGGTTGAAAAATGTAAAGGAGCTGAGTTCATGCTTGGCACAGGGAATAAGGCATTACTGTCTCAAACCTGATGTGGCTGCCTACAGCAGGTGCCTTTTGAAAAGCACCAG
>NW_008785772.1:0-234 GCF_000715545.1 Opisthorchis viverrini
AACTCAACTGACCGAAAAGCGCGCGGGAAACTTTGCCAGAATCGGTCCGATTGTGGGTGAGTAGGGCATACATGAGGAAGGCGCAGTGATTACAAGCAAGGGTTGGGTTTGCCGAAGAGACATAAATTACATTAGGATTTAATTACGAGTCGCCTGGGCGTATGGTGTTCGATGGCATTGCAAAGGGTGGCATTAAGTATTGGCTCTTCTATCTAGACATCGGGTTTGGGGATA
>NW_008785773.1:0-234 GCF_000715545.1 Opisthorchis viverrini
TGTAGTGCCTTTCCGGCGGATGGCTACTGTGTAGAGGGGCAAGAGGACAGAGATACTAACACATTGCTCAACGAGTAAAGTCTTAACACCAAGTAGAGTAGGTCCGCAGAATGCACAGCCAACAGCAGGATGATGGGGAATGAAGGTTTCGCGTAGAAAACACCAGTCAGAAAGAAATGCCGCAGTGTGACACGGCGCACACCCTAGCAGGCAGTTTCTTCATATTTGGTGGGG
>NW_008785774.1:0-234 GCF_000715545.1 Opisthorchis viverrini
CTAGCACGTTCCACTTTATCATTTACTGCTTTCGTTAGCTCTTTGAACAAGTCAGATTGATTGAAACTCAAGGTTGTTCGGTCAAGCTAGTTGCAACAACTTGGCAAACCTAAAATTTGCACTCATAGCCATGCAAATATCCACGCAGTCTTAATGTGCACGTGTGCTATAGAAACATGATTCCATCGATATACAGGAGAGTAAAATTGATGTGCCGCAATAGTAAAACTTTTA
>NW_008785775.1:0-234 GCF_000715545.1 Opisthorchis viverrini
AGTTCTGTGTCCACATTTATCCCTCTCCTCACAGTAAGGCTATCAAATAACTCGTGTTTTTAGAGCAGAAAAGGTGAGAGAGAAGTTTGTGGGACCATTGTTGGGCCATTATTTCGACCGCTAGCTTGCGGCTGCTGAGGAGAATGTAGCTAGGCAGTTGTGGTGGCTTTCTGTCACCAAGTTCGATAGTGGTGAATAAGCCCTCTAGCATTTTGTTTTCTGACTTCCCTGTCC
>NW_008785776.1:0-234 GCF_000715545.1 Opisthorchis viverrini
CTTCTCAGATGGAAGTTTCACTCATCTTGAGGAATAATCTCTCCTCTGAGTTACTTGTTGAGCGACGAACACAAAAGCTTGAAAGACATACTTCCAAGTTAGTAGTTAACCGAGAAACTACCCCGCTTATCAGATGTGATGGCGCAATTGGCATCCAACTAGGATTGCATCCAGAACTGTGCAGAACTCTAAGAACTAAGAGTTAGGTCTTTCATTATTGCACCTATCACGGAC
>NW_008785777.1:0-234 GCF_000715545.1 Opisthorchis viverrini
AAGTCGGAGGAATTTGCTTGTTATGAGATGGTATGTAGTCAGTTCCAAGCGTAATGCATTACGATTCAACTGGATAGTGCAACGGAATTTAAATGACAATATTGTGGTACCGGTGGACAATCATTCACCTTATCCCATGCAGGGGTTTTGGGCAGCTTTTCAAAAAGGAACGGCACGTGTGAAACCGAACTTCCGATAGAAAGCAAGCACTCGATGAAACCTTACCCGCGCGTT
>NW_008785778.1:0-234 GCF_000715545.1 Opisthorchis viverrini
TATGCGTTCTTTGCAGGTTCATATGAATTATAAAACCACCAAGGAAATCGATTTTGTCGACCACACACCATGCGGACAAACAAAGCAAAGAACAGTGAGTTTGTAACAAAAAAAGCAGCGGAAATTCGCGCATCAAGACCATCAGAGTGCTTCATCTACATCGTCCGAAAACATAATATATATTGTCTGGATTGCCATTCGAGTTGCGGTGCATATTTCGATTATCTTCCTTAG
>NW_008785779.1:0-234 GCF_000715545.1 Opisthorchis viverrini
ATTCACTTCCAACGCCCTATCTCAACAATACGATCACATAGGTGCTCAGATAAGCCGCGTAGTACACCTCTTGACTCCTCACTTTCGGACGCAGTGGATATAGTGTTAAAGTGCTTCTCTAAAAAGTTCCTCGGTCTTTTCAACAAACTTCGTGAAATTAGGCAGCCAGCTTGCCTTGAAAAGAGGTCCATAATAGCATTTTTAGAAAATTGCTCATACCAGTTCCTCAAACAG
>NW_008785780.1:0-234 GCF_000715545.1 Opisthorchis viverrini
TAGATGAACGCGGGATGAACACAACGACAATTTTAGCCTCATCCAATTTCGAAACATCTACGTAGTCTGACGTGTTCGTGAAAGTCACATGACTTTTCGTTACCAACAAAAAGGTACGATAAAATATACCAAAAACACTGAAAAATGTCAACAGCGGGTTACGGTTACTGCGACTCTGACACGTTAAATCTTATGCAAACGGTGCTTTTCGCCATCCTCACATGCCAACTCAAC
>NW_008785781.1:0-234 GCF_000715545.1 Opisthorchis viverrini
TTCTTTGATTTGTTCTGTTTAACTTAACGTTTGGAATATATTTTCGGCTACTCATCTAAGCTTACCCGCAATGGTTACGGTAAACGGAGAGCCTTTTATTTTCCAACTGTTTGGTCACCCGGTTTCTCCTGTTTCACCAAGTTTGCAAATCCCCAACTATTGGCATGAGTTAGCTGCACCGGAACAAGTTGTTTTGTTTGCTCTCTGAAGTCTGGTTATGAATATCGGCATTTT
>NW_008785782.1:0-234 GCF_000715545.1 Opisthorchis viverrini
TTGTAAACAACGTCGATTGATATCTTGCCACCGTGTAGAATGAGAAAGTGATATAGTGATCAATTTTGCCTTAGTATAACGTTCGACTGTTTCTACGAAAACCCCGATGAAAGAAGCAAGTAAAGTACAAAGTGAGGGTGATGTTGAAAAGCTTGTGAAGTGACAAACAGAAGTCTTTGCATGTACCAATGCTTGACCGCTTTTTCGCAAACGTGTAGTTAGTTTTAAATATTT
>NW_008785783.1:0-234 GCF_000715545.1 Opisthorchis viverrini
CTCATCAGTAGTATCACCGTTACACAGGTCTACGTTAGCGCAAATTTGGCCGACATCTTCCTTAGCAGTGACATTATCAGAGAATGGCCAAAGCACGTTCCAGTTGACCGTCCAGTAATACGGAATGACCCAAACTCAGTCTGTCCCGCGGATTATCGGACAGTCTGACCCTACTCCATAAAAACGGCTGTCTCATTAGCGTTATACGACTTCGAGTGTTGTAATGAAATCCTG
>NW_008785784.1:0-234 GCF_000715545.1 Opisthorchis viverrini
TGGTATTCGCGTCACTTGGTTGCAGTGTCTTGTCCCCCACTGCATATGAGTGAAATCGATTTGGCGTACTGGATGATAGGTTGTTTGTTGCATCTGAGACTTGGTGCATTGATGAATTGCGGATGCGTCATGGAGAAGTACATCATAAATCGACAGATGCCACAGAACTTTTCTTCTTCTAAATGTGAGATGCGAAATTTTTGGACCGGCCATGTTTTTCGCAGGAATAACAAA
>NW_008785785.1:0-234 GCF_000715545.1 Opisthorchis viverrini
TTAGTAGCGTGTTGGTGGCTGATCAGGTCACCGTTGCTCGTTGATCTGTTCGCCCAGCCTTGTGAATGTTTCATCACTAATTGGGGTGACATCATCAACGGTGAGGTGCGCGCCTTGACGATGGCATCTTGATTTTTGACGAGACAGTCGCAAGCGAATTGACAAGGTCGGCGAACGGATCAATGGCAATCTGATCTAAGATCAGCGAACGCATCTGAGCTCCAGATATTCTAG
>NW_008785786.1:0-234 GCF_000715545.1 Opisthorchis viverrini
TTTTTTTCGCTTGGAGGTTATTGTGGCGCACGGGTGTCACGTGTTTGTGGCTGTGTGAAATGCACAACGGCCTTTCCCATGACCTGGAGTTTGTGGCGTGTTGGAAATGTGGTTCGATTCACAGTGTGTTTATCACATGTCCTTCATAAACTGTAAATGCCGTATTTTTGTCCGTGAACGTGTGCAGTTTGTTCGTAGTACAGAACTGTTGTAACATCCTTCCGACACGCAGCT
>NW_008785787.1:0-234 GCF_000715545.1 Opisthorchis viverrini
CTAGCAATGAAGATTACCCGATTGCTCCATTCCCACTTAACTTGCGGCCATTGAAGTATTGAATCAAGTGCTGCAATGTTTTTAGACATGTTGTAACCGAGCACCCAGTTACATTTCAAAAGACAGGAACGCTGTCTTGTTAAGCGTTCTATATATGATAGAGGTCATGTTAATTCCGGATATACTACACAGATCTGCAAGACTCCGGTAGGAAACCCAAACTGAATTCATTTG
>NW_008785788.1:0-234 GCF_000715545.1 Opisthorchis viverrini
GGGATTGCCCACACGAATCATGGACAAGGAAAAAAGCGACGCATCACGACTGACTACGCGATCCGCGAACCTGACCTCGTCCTGTCAGTTTATCAACCGATTCATACAAACTGCTCACTCGTGCGTATTGCGTTGACAGGTTCACATACACGCGCGCTCGCGCGCACAAGCGATGATGCTCGAAAACTTTGCTAGAACGTTTGGAACTGTACGCACGGATGCGTGTGTGTGTGT
>NW_008785789.1:0-234 GCF_000715545.1 Opisthorchis viverrini
TTGCGCTGATGTGTGTGCATGGAAATAAGTACCTTGTCTCCGATATAGACTCGATGTTATGTAGAGTAACAATTCATGGTAGATAAGACGGGACATTACTGAAACAGTTGGGACGCCCAACTGTTTGTCCATAATTGTCCACTTAAGTGAGTACAACTGAAAAGTTGGGCCCCATAGTGCAGACAAAAGGACATCTGGTGATCCGCCCCACCCAGGAGACGCATCCACACACAT
>NW_008785790.1:0-234 GCF_000715545.1 Opisthorchis viverrini
GGTGTCGGCTGCGTCGACCACATCTCCATACTCCAGGAGTGTAAGAGCGAAGTCGTTTGTACAGGAGACCTAAAATCCTGACTTCAATATGCGTTCGAATCGGTCAATTAGTCACTGCTCAAACGAAATTTACTCACTGGAATTTACCTCGAAGTTTTTCGAGCGTAACCCCGTCCGTCTATCCACATGTCTATGGGTGTGTAAAGTTGTGTAACGTGCTGCGCATTGGGGCCA
>NW_008785791.1:0-234 GCF_000715545.1 Opisthorchis viverrini
ACGACCCAGAAAAGGGTCAAGCCGGTAGTAAGGTGTCGGATAATTTTCGATAACCTGCTACTGTTTTAGTATGAACCAATTCATGAATATTGGCCCTTGCATTTTCTACTCAGGTACTATCCCATGAAAGTGAACCCAGTTGATGCCTCTTCTCATGGGTTGTAGCATAATATTCTTTGTAATGAAAAACAGTAATAATAATATCTCAGCTGTAGCACCCTTTCGGTGGGTAGC
>NW_008785792.1:0-234 GCF_000715545.1 Opisthorchis viverrini
TATGTCGTTTTCTATTCCCAAACTTTACGTAGAATACGATTTCACACAGTATGCAAAATGAAGCTGAATCTCACCTTCGAAACATGCTCACTTGTTGGCACTTGCTCCAACGTCTGCTCGATTCCACTGAAGGGCGATACATACACCTCGTCTTCGCATCGCCGATGAGTTGTCTACAAAGACTGTCTACAGGAGGTGATGGTCCATCGTTCCTGTCCCCTGGGTGCTTTTCCC
>NW_008785793.1:0-234 GCF_000715545.1 Opisthorchis viverrini
GTACACATCCATAAAGCCATTGCTATATCTGCCCTCTCTCACGGCATCGGCACGCTGACTAACGACGGATCATCTGATTTTGTGTTGCTTTCTTAAGCACTGCCGGAAGTAGATAATTGGTGCGCACTGGCCTAGAGGACTCTCACGTACACAGATCTGCGGGACTGTTGCAATGGTTCGAAGTCCAGAAGCATTTTAATGTGTCTACGGGTGCCGAAACATGCCTTCTAGGAG
>NW_008785794.1:0-234 GCF_000715545.1 Opisthorchis viverrini
TGATTAGAATCAAGTTATGTACACCAACAGGTGCGGCAACCTTCTATTTAGGTTCTCCACCAGTAACTGACGATCACATGATTCGATCAGGTCCGTGATTGGTGGCCCTGCAGGTAACTCAGAGTGAGTACTCGTGCTGAAAGTTCGTACTGGTGGGGAACAAACAGTGGTCAGTAGGAAAGAGAAGAAGTCACCTTCCTTTGACACCGAATCTACCACTCGACTATACCTCTT
>NW_008785795.1:0-234 GCF_000715545.1 Opisthorchis viverrini
CTTTTGTCTACAGCTTATTCGTCGTGTGAAATACCGTCCTTCTCTTTTACTTATGTATTTATGTCCATCGTTGAAGCCAAGTAATGGTGTGATGCTCTCCACTATTTAAGGTACAACTGTTGGAACCGTCAGTAAAAAACTTGGACAGATATGACTCGACAAAACCTGTTAGGATTACGAAAAACCGGACAATCGAATGGGTTGTGAAATTATCACCATGTGAGTTCCAGTTTG
>NW_008785796.1:0-234 GCF_000715545.1 Opisthorchis viverrini
AAGAAGGGCGAAACCGGTCGCTGTCGAAGTTTTCAACAACCTTGTGGACAGTTTCCTTTAAGATAAAGCTAGGTTCTTCGTTACATCTCTCCGGAATAATGAACATCCTTCGGGATCAATATGGGGTGCACAATACTTAGTAGGATCGTTTGCTGCCATGAGTAGAAAAGATGGTGGAATAATCGAACAGGACAATACGGTGCTCTAGGTCTCTCAAAACATCAACACCTAGCT
>NW_008785797.1:0-234 GCF_000715545.1 Opisthorchis viverrini
TGAGACGTAGAATTATGGGTTGCTAATGACATCGTGACGAATGACGCTCGTTGTAGTAGCAACACAATAAAAATGTGGTCGAATTCAGCAATGAAAACCAAGAAAATGTCAATGTCTTGAATATATGCGAAGTCTGTTATTTGCGTAGCACGCTGAGAGTTGGTTGAAAAAATATGGGACGACCCCGCGTACCTACCATACTATTGTTTCGAGGCCAGGGATATTTACATTCAT
>NW_008785798.1:0-234 GCF_000715545.1 Opisthorchis viverrini
GTTTTTCATTGTTGCAGCAGACGTACCGAGAGACAAAGCCAGAGCATTACTCGCAGCTAGTATGTCGTTTTCATGGTGGTCAGCACACGCAGTCAGGTGCACGACGAGTTCTATCTGCATCCGTATACTAAATCTTCGACATTGCCGTAGAAAGTGTTAGTAAGTTTGTGGACAATAAGAGCTAACAATGGGTGGCCGATACTTTGATTTCTGGCACAAGGACATTGGATTAGA
>NW_008785799.1:0-234 GCF_000715545.1 Opisthorchis viverrini
TGTAGTAAGCTAGCACTAAGTCCCTTCTCTACTCACCCTTATTCTTTTCTTCGTACTAAAATGGCTTTCAAATAAATTATGGTTGTATAGCGTTGTATAGCATCAATGTTGCACAATGATGTCGTGCTGTCCATGATAATGATGATGACTGCTACAAACGTCCGAGGTGCCTATACCTCCAACACTCAGTCAGAAAATCTGGATTGGAATTGAAAGCATGAATGCCACTGGCTG
>NW_008785800.1:0-234 GCF_000715545.1 Opisthorchis viverrini
CCCTCCTTAACCCAAAACAGAATGCATCAGCTTTATTAGCAATTTAGATTGCCACAGGAAATAACCTGTGTTTACACCTAAGTGATTAATTGAGCATCGAATTATGCCTGAAAATTTATATGGCCGCGGTGATACTCATTTTGATGGTAAATGAAGCGTTTGGAGGTTTAACAAAGGGTCACTAATGTAGTAATATTTCTAGCCAAGATGGCTAGCGACTGTCGGTTTATTAGG
>NW_008785801.1:0-234 GCF_000715545.1 Opisthorchis viverrini
ACATTCCCCGTATCACTCGCATGGACTTCTAGATACTCTATGCGTTCTGCGTCATACTGCTTGAATAAACCAACCAAATTGTCTACCCATGACCCAGAAAGGATGTTTTCCCCATTCAGCGTATCTGACAGGCCGGTACAAAAGTGGTTACTGGTTTCAAACACGTCGATTGTAGAATGCGTCTCGAGATGTCTCAACGTTTTTCATTAGAGTATCGTGGCCTACGAGGGGAAC
>NW_008785802.1:0-234 GCF_000715545.1 Opisthorchis viverrini
TTACGCATATGAGCAAATGGTTCTCTTTCCACGAAGACGTACTGGGCTAGACACACGGTACCCATGCCATCCGTGACCAGGAAAGCGTATATCTTGTACCTACGGTCCGAATGTTAGTTGGTTTAAGAAAACATACCCAGAAGGGTCTGTTCCGTGCGTTCTACCAACATTTACTATATATGAGAAGCGCGGAAACAACGATATATGCTGCCATCTGGAGAAGCATATGTGGCT
>NW_008785803.1:0-234 GCF_000715545.1 Opisthorchis viverrini
CTACATCCCAGACTACTACGAAGTAGACGCTTTGATGCACACCAATATCACGATACTCCGATCGCATCAAACTTGCCACAACAACCATGGCTGACCAGCAGAAATCATACAGATTGAATAGTGTGTGAACAGTGCCAAGGAAACCTCAGATCCACTAGAGCCTCACACGTAAACACCTCATTTCGCGCTAGCTGGGTAGTGACTCACCGACAGGGTGAGGCAAAATTTGCACTT
>NW_008785804.1:0-234 GCF_000715545.1 Opisthorchis viverrini
TGTTTCCACTCGCTAGTTCGGAAAAAGAGTAAACGGGCTTCAAAGTGTAGAATATGATCTACCATCTGTTTCAAAGTGTTGGGAGGACTTCGGAAAACAAAAGTCACGTCCACCACAGAAGTGGTGGATCAGATAAATTAGCCGAGCTATCCGACTAAATTCAAACAATTAAAATTGCATGCATACCGATTTCTTGTTTATTAACAGCACATTTTACTAAACGGAAACCATTTA
>NW_008785805.1:0-234 GCF_000715545.1 Opisthorchis viverrini
TTTTGTTGCTGCTGGTGTTGAAATCGCCTTTTTATGGTAACGGCATAAACCACGGATGAAAAAAATTGCCTCCGGTGTGCCAAGAGTAAAAACAAAACTGAGATAGCTTGAGGATACCCTGCGATGTTCATGGCCTGCAATGACGAGCATAGCTATATCTGCCCCCGTCAGAATAGAGGCTACGCCGCACAAAACCCATTTCATCAACCAAACAAGGAGCACAACTACCCGCAA
>NW_008785806.1:0-234 GCF_000715545.1 Opisthorchis viverrini
CAGTCGGACTATTGAGTCATTGGCTCCTGCAAAGGCCCCACAAGAAAACATTAACAACCGCTGTCTCGCAGTGCACACTTTCGAGTCAGAGGCTATTGGCAGGGCGCCCAAATAAGGCCTGCATCCTCCCACCGCCTTGTGGGTCAGACTTTTGAGTCAAAGGATCAAGGTGGGGTACCTCAACTAAGCCCCCTTTTTCGGCCTTGGCAACCGGAAGTATCATTTACCCTTGCA
>NW_008785807.1:0-234 GCF_000715545.1 Opisthorchis viverrini
AATTTGTGGCCTTATTGGTCCTCGTGTATAAATTCCAGGGAGAAGCATTCATGTCACCTGACAGCCGCGTTGTGTTCCTTCACAGGGCAACCGATGTAACCGACAGACCAAACAACTAACCGTGATCGAAAGTCAGACCCGGCCAGAAGTACGTATAGTAACACAAACGCAACACTGCTTAACGCACAACCACCAACTCACCACTACGCTCCCTAACAAGGCACTGATGATGTC
>NW_008785808.1:0-234 GCF_000715545.1 Opisthorchis viverrini
TATGGAAGTTTGTTTCCTACGAACGGTTCTCCGATTTGACCAGGATCTCGCCCGATGTTGTGAGCTGTCCCAAGACCAAAGCTGTTGACCGAAAAAGTGGAATTGGCGTCATGAACTTACGAACTTCACACTGACGCATCTGTGGATCATACTAACAGGACTTTGAAAAAATCAGTATGATTCAATCTTGAGACCAATCTTGGGACCTCAAGATTATGTCTTAAAGATGAACGC
>NW_008785809.1:0-234 GCF_000715545.1 Opisthorchis viverrini
CTGTTCGTGGTTACGCATGGGAAGACACCCTGGTGAGCATTATGCTGAATGCACTATGCGGCTACTGGTGTGACACATTTGCTTTCACAGTGCGTGTGCAACGGTATTCTGACAAATGCTAAGCCATATTTTCTGGGTAGGTATTGTAGGAGTTAGTGAAGCAATGTTGAGCAAATGGTTGTCGTCAACTCAATACGTATGACTCACAGGGCGTTCGACCGTAAACTTCGGGGA
>NW_008785810.1:0-234 GCF_000715545.1 Opisthorchis viverrini
GGGGAGGAGGCCTTTTTTCTGTTTAAAGTGGAGCAGAGCAAAGGTACAAACATGCTTCTAATATGACTCACCGAAATGAACATATAAGCAATGTTGGCTCAGCGGTCTCGTTGTAACAGCCATCTGATTGTTGATTGTCATTTATCATCCGTTCCAAATTTATGGGAAAATTGGCTCTGAACTGGTTAATGCGAGGCGTTTCCAAGGTGGCGTCCTCTATCAGTTCGCACACGA
>NW_008785811.1:0-234 GCF_000715545.1 Opisthorchis viverrini
CTACTTCTTGACATTTGTAATACTACTATCCCTAAGTCCATATATAGCATGTACTATGCAAAAACCAGTTAGTCGACACTCTAGTGCATGGCGCTTTCCTGAAATAAAAGAACAGTCGCTAGTGAAGTGCTACGCCATGGCACATCAGCGGGTCGATTAATCCATGTGAGAGCACAAGCGATTTTCCATCAGGCCACCCCACAGATTTCACCCACAAATCTCTTTTGATCTACC
>NW_008785812.1:0-234 GCF_000715545.1 Opisthorchis viverrini
TCTAATCTCTGTAGTAATTAGGACAACCAAGGCAGTCAGTAACCAATATTTTATTCAATATTTTATTATTTCTCGAACAACCCTAGAGTGTTGGTTATGGAAAAAAAGAAGTACACAACCTAATCTAACACGAGGTTTGCACTACATTACAATGTTAACCCGACGGAAGCACCAACCTACATTCAACAAACTATTTGTGAGCCTTATCTTGCAGCCCTTTGGAAGGTCATCTAC
>NW_008785813.1:0-234 GCF_000715545.1 Opisthorchis viverrini
ATGAATCTTTATAAAAAGACATTCAGGGCCAGGTAGTCAATGTTCGAACGTGGGAGGATAAATTCAAGGATGTCTAAATGCTCTAATTTGCGGTATACATGTACCCAGAGTTCCAAATGCCTCGTTTCTAATATTTCTTGAAACTAGCAAACTAAGTCAAGCGTACTACGCGCTAGCTGAATTAGATGAACAAACAGCTTATCACAGATACGTTATAAACTACTCATAAGGTTG
>NW_008785814.1:0-234 GCF_000715545.1 Opisthorchis viverrini
CGTCTTGAACAAGAACCCTACAGCCATACTTTGCATGGACCCTTTAACCGTAAGGAGACAAAGAATTTGTTAACAGAGGGGATGATGCCAACTCTTCCCCTTTCGGATGACATTGAGCCACCACTGGCCGAGACATCGAAATCGCATACTGTAGTGTTGCAGATTAGAACCTACCTGTCAAAGAACTGAACCGAAACGCACACCAACACCAGATAAACCTGTCCTCATCCAACA
>NW_008785815.1:0-234 GCF_000715545.1 Opisthorchis viverrini
TTCATTGCACCATTTGGCAGGCTTGCGAATCGCCCCATCGGCTCAATTGCTTACTCACTGCCTCATTCCATAACCCAACGTAACATTGACAGATCACATAATTTACCTTTGGTGGGATTGGATATCGCCATGCAGGCCTACCTGAAGGTTCACTCTATCTGGTTCAGCGTATGTGATAGCATACATGAGCTGAGCAACAATGTAAGGTATGACTTCTACTCATCAGGACAGACG
>NW_008785816.1:0-234 GCF_000715545.1 Opisthorchis viverrini
TCAGCCATGAAACAAGCCTCGTCCAAGCGCGCTGCACCACCCGGTCGCCTACCTACCATTCGGTCCAGTGATGGTAAGCTCTCAAAGTCTATATTTTGTGATCTTGCGTACTCAGCGAAATGCCCATGCAGACATTTCACAGGGGGCCAGTGATCTCGGGCTGAAACCCTACCATTCCCTTTGTGTACCCTCCGTCTTAGTCCACGCACACTGCATGTTTGTCATGTTGTGGGA
>NW_008785817.1:0-234 GCF_000715545.1 Opisthorchis viverrini
GCCTGCATTCAAATTGCTCCTCTTAGACGAGAATGGATTTCCTCGCTTTGTGATCGCGGATGGACAAGAGTCAATCAACTTAAATCTGTGAAGCACTATCTAGTCTTCCTAATCCTGGTGGTAGACCGAAGTTGCAAGCCTAATTCTTAGTGGGACCTTTCTTAACATGTAGTTCGGAAGAACTCCAAAACTAGATTGCAGGTGGAACTGTGTTACTGTACCACTTGCATGCCT
>NW_008785818.1:0-234 GCF_000715545.1 Opisthorchis viverrini
TTCACAACGTTGTATTCAGCACCACAAACACCAACCAATGCCCAGGTCCAAAGAAACGAAAGCTCACACGAATGTTTAGTGACTTGGGGGATAACAGTGAATGCCTGAGCCCTCAAAGACCATATTATGCGGTTGGTGTTTGTGATGAGGCAGATTGTATCGTGTTTGAGAAAAACGTTACTTAAAAATCAGCGCTCCTCGGTCGGTTCGATTCGTGCTCCCTGTTCTGGGTTC
>NW_008785819.1:0-234 GCF_000715545.1 Opisthorchis viverrini
GCCATCAGATTAGGCTATCACGCATAGTTAAGGCCTCATTTTTAACGGTCCGCATGGATACGGGCCTAGCGTTTACTATAGGCGGCACAGGTAAGCGGTATCGCGTGTGGTTATGGGTGTGGAAGACCGTCGTTTGTCACTGGATTAGGCTGTCGGGCTTAGGTGAGTCCCCATAATCAGCGTCGCACATAGAGACGGACCCAGCAGTTACGATAAGAAATCGAGGTGAGTGAC
>NW_008785820.1:0-234 GCF_000715545.1 Opisthorchis viverrini
ACCGGAAGATTTCTAAGCAAATTTATGAGTAGTATGGTATGCTATGGAAGGTGGAGAAGTGGAGACAGACTCGTGCCACCGAAATTGTTGATCGAGGTAGTGAAAAGGGTCAAACGGCTCAGTATGGATGTATTATGGGTATGGGGCGTGAGGCTAATGGGCATCTGGAGGGTGGATGCAGACTAGCAGGTTAGGCAATTAGCGGTTTTTAGCTCTCATGCGAACGAAGTCGTC
>NW_008785821.1:0-234 GCF_000715545.1 Opisthorchis viverrini
AAAAAATTTGTTGAGCAAACGATCATGTTATCCAAGTCAGGTGAGTTCGAGTGAGTTTACTTAGCTGTTGATCAGATAGTAGGTGATCTGTCCAACGAGTGTGACCGTAAACTTGTAAAAGCTTCGTCATCACACGGGAAGACGTCAACAGTACATGGTGTAGTTGCATACGTACAGTTTTAAAGACTATTTGACAGTTCTAGCACGGTTTACTGCGTAAAGTTTGGTTTTCTT
>NW_008785822.1:0-234 GCF_000715545.1 Opisthorchis viverrini
TAAGCCCTAACTATGAACATCTTCGCACCAGTCTACAGCCGGCTGAATGCCTAACAGAGACGTACTGAACCCTGTGTGCATCGTTTTCGGTCTCATGCTATAGGTTGAAAGCTCAGTCAACCATGAACTGGCGATATCACCTTGATTGGTGATAGAACGTTTCCAATCGAACTCGGTGAACGGACCAACAATCAGGGCGAATACCACTCGGGACACAAATAAGATTCGTGCAAA
>NW_008785823.1:0-234 GCF_000715545.1 Opisthorchis viverrini
TTTTGAGGAAAGGTAACTCTCCCTGAATAGATTGACTGATTCGTTAGACCGTGTACTCCATAGACTGGGGGCCGTTTGCCTCGCACACACCCCTCTGCCCAACCACGTTTAGGGTGGAGGCGAATCATGGGACGGTTAGATTATGGCGACGAAGTACGAAGGCTTATACCAATCAACTCAGTTGCGCTGGCAACTGGCTTCTCCCCGTAGGACTTCGGGACGAGACAAACCAAT
>NW_008785824.1:0-234 GCF_000715545.1 Opisthorchis viverrini
TTCAAAAAGGAGAGGATGGTTCGGTCAAACTACCAGGGGGTTCACCGGAATTCATCGCTAGCCTAGTTCAGCTGATCGCAGGTGTCAGTTTTTCTGTTCGTTTCTCCAGTATCTGGTCACAAAAAGCGTCCGCTGCCATCAAAGTAACCCCAGTCATCGCCGGTTCCCAGGAGGAGCTTTGTGAACGTTTTACTTCCCGAATCAGGTAGCTGTGGAGGTAGAAAAGATGCAGTA
>NW_008785825.1:0-234 GCF_000715545.1 Opisthorchis viverrini
ACTGTTAGAATTCTTGTTCGATCGTGTCAGTTGGTTGACACACAACAATGCCAACATGTGGAAGCTGTGTGCAAAAGCTGGGGATGGAACTTATAGCTTACTTCTCATAAAACGCTCATGTTTCGAAATGTCCGTCAGAATGTCTTTTCAGTAACCATATATCGAAGTTGCTCGTTTGTTAGTCTACTAACGGGTTTCGACAGACTTGGGTTCAAATGTTCCAGGAACTTGTTT
>NW_008785826.1:0-234 GCF_000715545.1 Opisthorchis viverrini
AAAACGGAACGGGCGACCGCCGGATCACCCAAGATCGCGTTGGCATACACAAGCAACCAATCAGAACGCTGAGAATAATCACACGGCCAAGGTCACTCTGCAAGGTCGGAAGACGCAACAGCAGGCGCTAGTGCGTGTGGGTGTGTGGCAGCAAACTGATCGGGTGTGTTGTGGGCCTGTGGGAAGATGGGAGTAGACCCGATAAAAACAAAGAACAGTTGTTTTCACAAAGAA
>NW_008785827.1:0-234 GCF_000715545.1 Opisthorchis viverrini
GAAAAATGCACTGTGTAATCAGCGCTGCAGGATTTTCTGCTTGGTTGTGCACACACACTTGGTAATGGGTTCCTGCCTACACATGGTCAACCAACCTTTGCGCGTTGCCGATAAGCCACACTCCCTTGCGATTGTGAGCCATGTACCGTTTACGGGGGTATAGTGACCACCATTCATATCCCTCACCTGGCACACAAGTCCCATATGTTCGCAGTTTTCACTCGGTTATTTTTT
>NW_008785828.1:0-234 GCF_000715545.1 Opisthorchis viverrini
CCGATATTGTGACCCGGACACGTCAGTTTGTTCGCCAATTTCATGGGACACATTCTTGAACACTGTTCAGATATGTGCCTACATATAATGTCGGAGAAGAGGAGAAAGTGTGTAGATGCATGCTCTCCATTGAATTCGAGTCGAATACTTCGGAACCTCCTAGCCTCAGCAGCGGCTTCAATCTCAGAGTCACATTTATAGTCTTGACATTTTCACGTTCAGCACCGAACTGGG
>NW_008785829.1:0-234 GCF_000715545.1 Opisthorchis viverrini
GAGGAATTGAGTTACCGAATATGTCAGTGGTCCATCGACCAACGCTGAGCAGAAATACGCCTCGACTGGGAAAGTATCTAAACCAACTCTCCGGGTGAGAATAAGTTGGGGCCATACCTGTTCGGGCAACGATCTTATGCCGAGACCGATCATAAACCCCTAGGATGGCTACGGAATATTGCCACCGCCTCGTTAGATGGAAGAGATATTAAGAACTGAGAAAGAAACACGTAA
>NW_008785830.1:0-234 GCF_000715545.1 Opisthorchis viverrini
CGGGCGTTTGTTCTTCACACGAACCCATTCCGGCCTCTTGGCGGTTTTCTCCGTGCATCCACCCATCTGGTCTTACTGACTCTAACTTTAGTGCTAACCTCAACCCTCGATTTTGCTCCTCTGCTTCGTTTAGTCGACGTTTGATCTAAAAAAAACTGGTCTTGGCTTCGTTTACTTCCGTTTTCAGCCACCTGCAAGGATGCATTACAAAAACTGATGATAGCGAACTAGTGA
>NW_008785831.1:0-234 GCF_000715545.1 Opisthorchis viverrini
CAGTTTCAGTGTTTTAGTTTTTGAGACCGATATGGCGTTTGTCTGAACTTTGAATTTCTCCATTTATTCATCTCCGATTGTGCTTTTCGTGACCCTGACCGTTTACTAAACGGCCCGATCACTCATGGCCTGCAACTGGCTTTTCATTTTTAGTTAAGTTCAACTGGTTTAATCGTTGAGCTAGTCGCACCTCATTGCCCATTGCTCTGGTTTTCGTTTCACACAATCTACGAT
>NW_008785832.1:0-234 GCF_000715545.1 Opisthorchis viverrini
AAAAAAATGTTAGGAGTAATTTATTAAAATATCGACATCGTGCATGTGGCTGATAACAACATAGCAATGCTACATGCAGCGTGCACACCTGTGAGCACTATAGTCTTGCATTGATGTAAGCCGGCCTCAAGAAATGTGACATTTACATTATATGCACGATGCCCCAGTAAGAGACGAGCCAAATGGAAGCTGATCAACAGGGAAGCTGGAATCGAATGAATTTATGTACTATCT
>NW_008785833.1:0-234 GCF_000715545.1 Opisthorchis viverrini
AAACATAGTCTTCTAAGCCAGGAATATCATAAACACAACTTGGAAGATGTCTTTCATATAGCGTACGAAGATCGCACTCTTCAGAGTTTAGTGATGGTTTGTGCCGTTTGACGGCTGCCAGAATTTACCGAACGGGGTGAACGAACTTAGATGTCTGTATGCTCGTGACCGCCAATAAACCACATTTAGGAATCTAATCCGAAATCTTTGATACTGCAGAATAACATAATGAAT
>NW_008785834.1:0-234 GCF_000715545.1 Opisthorchis viverrini
GCGTGAGCCACGATTGAACGATGACGGGGCATTGTTTGGAGCTACCAAGCCGACGCGTAATGTCATGCGACATTAAGGTCGTGTCCACAAGCCCTTCAGAAAAAGGAACGCGCAAACGTAGTCATTCGGTGAGCGTCGTTTATAATGTGGTCGTCATCATCAAGGTTTCTCTTCAGTCACATGGGTAGGAGGTATGCATCTCGTGTTTCAGCACGAGTATATCAGCGTGTCGGT
>NW_008785835.1:0-234 GCF_000715545.1 Opisthorchis viverrini
CAGGTGAGTCTCTCGATAGAACCGAATTTTTTTGAAATTGAATGAGTGTCTGTTGGCTAATTTGGTGCAATTTCGTTTGACGTAGAACATGTGGTTGATGGAGAACCGGGGACTGCGCCCACCTGATGTGCCCCTTGAAGGGCGAATCCGGGGGCGGGCAGTGGATGGATTTTCAGCAAACTTATTATTAGTGCATTTTAATACGAATATATACGTGCATCGCGATATTTGAAA
>NW_008785836.1:0-234 GCF_000715545.1 Opisthorchis viverrini
AGGCGACCCGACTGATGGCACCACGCGACTGCCAATGTGGCTCAAGTTTATTTGTCTGTAAAATTCACGGTTGAACGTGAGCCGGAATACCGCCAGGGCGCCTACATCTAGATTGAAGGACGATTAGGGTCCCCAACCAAAGTTTTGGCTTAAAAATCAGACCGCACAGCAGCGAGACGGCTCAGTGTCTAGGGCGCATATTTATTGACTGAAAGGTCCGTGGTGTGAACCCGA
>NW_008785837.1:0-234 GCF_000715545.1 Opisthorchis viverrini
TGCAGCTGCAAACTCGCGTGACTGGAAGACAAACGTGCATCCATAGTGCTGGCTTCGTGGACCAACAGACCCGCTGGTAAACTCAAAGGCCGGGAAGTCGCCTTGCTTCCCAACCAGTCTCTATTCAGCATTTTCAGCCTACTAATGGCATCACAAACCATGTAGTTTATCGGTAAACATCAGAATTTCCATTGCCACCTCCACAATTCTTTGACAGGTACAGTCTCCTGCTTA
>NW_008785838.1:0-234 GCF_000715545.1 Opisthorchis viverrini
CAAGATTTAAAGGTGGATTTCCTATACCGTTTGGTTTACTGTCTTCTCTCTTGTCCATGACTGGACTCTGTAATAAAAGTGCCAAATATCCTGTGATTTAACAATCCAGCAATCTGCTTTTCGCTTTTTCTCGAAACCCGCTACTTGTTTACCTCACTTCTGGACGCCCCTCTATTGTAGAGGAGACGAAATGCGACAAGTGTGGGGCATGGTTTTCATTTGGTATTTCCGACA
>NW_008785839.1:0-234 GCF_000715545.1 Opisthorchis viverrini
TGATCAATTACCAACCAACCTCAAGAGACCGCCCAAACAATTACGGAAGGATAGGAAATTACACCTGACAAAAAGCGACAGTCCTCGGAAACCATCAACCAGAAACTGGGCATCGCCTCTTATCTTGATGCTCGGTTACTTTTTTAGTCAGGCAAAATTGTGAGGGATGAACTCGAGGAGAGTACTTTCTCCTCTTGAAGGTAGACTACGTCTGTTTGTTCCATAATCGACTAT
>NW_008785840.1:0-234 GCF_000715545.1 Opisthorchis viverrini
AATTGATACGATCGACTGGCTCTAGAAATGTAGCGGTCAGCGAAATGATAAGTGGAAAAGATGGCTCATTAGTTCACTCACAAAAACGTCGACTGGAAAGATGGGCCAAGCACTTCGGAGAGCAGTTCAGCTGGCCTCCTGCAACACAGCCTGTGGAGATAATGCATACGGGTGAATGGAATGTAAACCTTGGTCGTCCTTGGGAAGAAGAAATAAGATATGAAATAGCCGTAC
>NW_008785841.1:0-234 GCF_000715545.1 Opisthorchis viverrini
CCAACGTACATACATCTTGGAGAAATTCCGTCATGCTGTTTCCTGTTTAGAGGTTTATCCTTGCCGAGAAGTATTTTTGCTATTTTTGGGCCTTTTCGGTGGCAGATCTTATGATCCAGCTGGCCTGGGGCTGATCTGAAGTCATACTGTACGGGTTTCTGGCCTTTCGTACTTTAGCAAATGGTTAACGAAAACACCACCTCCCAAGTGATCAAAAAACTGGTGTTAATCAAG
>NW_008785842.1:0-234 GCF_000715545.1 Opisthorchis viverrini
ACTAGGTAATCCACATTCGCTGTTTGCCTTCTTGTGGTTTATTCTTTCATTGACAGTAATACATTAAGAGAATGAGAACACTGCTAAGTAAAATTTTACCACTATTAAAGTGCGGGTTCTGTTAGGCGTTATCTTTGGGACTGTAAGCACTCCCTCCAAGATTGTACAGTTCAGATTCGCAAATATTTGACAGCCATAAATGCAGGCAATAACAGTTGAGCAGAAAGAGGGAGC
>NW_008785843.1:0-234 GCF_000715545.1 Opisthorchis viverrini
TTCTTAACACAGTCGGCTGATATCAGCACCAACTCTGTAACAGTTGGCACGATTCGAAGGGATTTTAGAAGTAATTTTCTGATGCACAGCTCTGTCTAATAAAATCCAAAACCCACTAGGTTACAGATATTAGATGGTGCGTGGTTAAATGATAGTGACGGAGTAAATGGCGCCTCACAATCACAAGCTTCTCAGCAGTGTAGAGCTAGCCTGGCCCAGGTGGCAGAAAAGTCA
>NW_008785844.1:0-234 GCF_000715545.1 Opisthorchis viverrini
TACGATCTAGTGCAGTATCTTGGTTGATGGTGTGTTCACCGAGCGTGACAGTTCGATTGCAAGCGCTTCATCACCAATCGAGTTGAAATCCTCATTGCGAAGCTGACTGGGTAAACCCCTACTATTCTCCATGTGCTTATATAGTTCCTAAACAGTATCCGGTAACTCTAAAGTGATTGGTCGCTCCCGATTAAGCTTTCACGTCATTTGGTTGGTCAGCTTGGAATCTGGGTT
>NW_008785845.1:0-234 GCF_000715545.1 Opisthorchis viverrini
GTATCAGCACTGTCATAAAGCAGAAGAATGGAATATGCCAGTCGTGTCCTGACAGATGCTGAGTTGAAATACTCAACTATTGAGAAGGGATGTTTAGCGATCGTCCGGGCTCTGAATAGGTGGAGGCCATACCTGTTTGGACAAAGATCTCATGTGGAGACCGATCGCAAATTCCTGGATTGATGAAAACCACCAGATCTCCTCATGGAAAGCTGGTGCGCTGACCACTATGGT
>NW_008785846.1:0-234 GCF_000715545.1 Opisthorchis viverrini
CATAAACTATCCACAAGTCCCGTGCGGGTTATCTCTGGGCTATATTTTGCGGAAAACGTCCGGTGCTCTTTATCAGTAGTCCTAATTATCCAGTTCAGCAAATCTGTAGAAGTGCATACAAAGGCATATCTGTGTTTTCATTGCATGCAATTGCTTATTTCCACGTAAACAGACCAGTCATTATATATACCTGATTTTTGATAATCAGATTAATTGGGCTGACATTGCCGACGT
>NW_008785847.1:0-234 GCF_000715545.1 Opisthorchis viverrini
TTGCTCGAATGCAAGCGAACGCGACTCCATAAACTCCGTAACAGATCTTACTTTCAAGAGACGAGAAGCGGACTTAAGAGATAGCATACTACTAGCATGCCCCCATCTATAGTATCTACTGTGACAAATGAAGAAGCCATTGGATGCATTGGGCAAGCGAAGCACCGGCACCAAACCAGATCCACAAAAAAACTGAGAAGAGCTTCTATCCTCCATCTATTCGATGTCTAATCA
>NW_008785848.1:0-234 GCF_000715545.1 Opisthorchis viverrini
ATTGAAGTCTCACAACATTTATGAAGCCTCCTCAGCAGTAGACTGTTTAGCTAATGGACAAGGTCACAAAACGCGCAAGTGCGGATGATGATGTAGAAGAATTAATATTGTGCAAAAATGTTGGCGGAAATCTCATTGTCCACTGAAACTGTAGAGACTCGCCAGTGTCGGTGTTTGAGCGGAGTCGGGCGTAAAAGTTTGATGTGAGGTGGATTTGGTGCGACCGCACAAGGC
>NW_008785849.1:0-234 GCF_000715545.1 Opisthorchis viverrini
GAGATGTAAGGAGAGAACATTCAGCTAATGCCACCCGACTTTTAAGCCACATAAACTGGTTAAAAAAGCCATCTAGCATTTTCCCATTTTGGTTGGTTAAACGCTCCGTTGGCAGTATAGCGGTAGGCACAAACGTGTGCTGCTTGTTGAAGTACAACACTTCATGGCTTGATCATTGGCGAGGTGAGGTTAAAAGGATTTCATACTCACTGGAATGGCACCATTTTCTGCTAC
>NW_008785850.1:0-234 GCF_000715545.1 Opisthorchis viverrini
GGTTGTGGTCCACAATAGTGACGTAACAGAATGTTACTCTCGCAGATTTTTGACGGAAGACTGGTAGATTGGTTGAGAAATCTCGGGCAGCCTCTGTCCGTCATGGAAATGAAGAATAACGGGCCCCCTTTATTCCTTTGGAAAGAAAATCGGACTTTTGCTCTCAAAGTTTAAATCATGCATTCACTCAGCTGCTTATGTTTGTACTCCTATTCTCGGTCCACACATCTCAAA
>NW_008785851.1:0-234 GCF_000715545.1 Opisthorchis viverrini
TTGCAGCACGAAAAGCAGAACATCGATTTATCTACTCTATCTCCGCACTCACTGACCGTCATTCGATTGTGTCCGTCATTCATCCGAACTTAAAAACAACCTCATCCGACAATGGTAAATCACCTATATATCCATCCGCTTTGGTGGTCCGACTATCGCAACTGCTCCGATTGGCCTGGTTATATTGCCCACCAATCATATCACGAGATCGGTCTCGCAGTGAACTAACACTCC
>NW_008785852.1:0-234 GCF_000715545.1 Opisthorchis viverrini
AGTACTCTGCCTCCAGGTGTCTCCAACCACTTGTTTCAGATTGAGAAACTTTGCAAGCATCCAGTAAACGTGTACAGAGACGGGGGAAGCTGAGTTAGTAGAAATAAAGCAAATACCAATCGTTGATTTGTCGCACCATTTCGGTGCTTAGCTCTCATGGCACTCGAAGTTGACATAGTGCCATGCTGCCTAAGCCTGGATAGACACAGTGGCTGGGTTCGAACCACGGACCTT
>NW_008785853.1:0-234 GCF_000715545.1 Opisthorchis viverrini
AACCACGTACTACTCGCATGACTCATCAGTAGTATCCGCAGATACAAGTAGGATGAACAGTTTTCAGTTAAGCAAAAGGTAGAAACATTCACTTTCATATTTTTAATGTCGACCACGCAGTTCTTGACAATGATGTGATAAACAATCTTTGTCAATAAAATGCACCTTGTTTATTTTTGTTGACAACCTTCCTGAGCACAAATCTTTCTTTATTGGTCCTTAATCCTTAATCCA
>NW_008785854.1:0-234 GCF_000715545.1 Opisthorchis viverrini
CAATAATTGCCCACACTAAATAGACGAACGCCTATCCCCCTTGCTTATTGCCACATCGAATAACTCCAAACCATGCCAAAATATTTTTCACGCAACAACACTGTCACGCTGACCCTATACCTTTCAGTCGACTGACGTCCAGTTCCAAAACACGGGGCCTCCTACAAAGTTTGAGTGAAATTCAGAGTCACAAGACTGAAGCATATTTACACTGGTCTGTTCCGTGCCTTTGGT
>NW_008785855.1:0-234 GCF_000715545.1 Opisthorchis viverrini
AATCAACTTGTCCACAAGGGTGTTCCAACGTAGTCAATGCCTTCTTGGTCTTAAAGCTGCAATTATCTTATTCGTTGCACCACGACTTCTACAGTAAGCAAAGCCATCCGCGATCTCCACAGCTCCCTCCTCGATAGTAAGTGGCGTAGTCGGAGGCAGTGCACTTGTATGGGGGGAGGGAGCACGCCAAAGGACGTTGGTCAATTTATCTGTGCCTTCTGTTCATCTTCAAAT
>NW_008785856.1:0-234 GCF_000715545.1 Opisthorchis viverrini
TGGAAGTCCCAACCCGACCAAAGTTCACAAAACCCCTCTCCCTAACATAACTATCACAGCACTTGCCCATCCACACAGACCAACGGAAAGTACTAACGACGTTCAACAGCGATCATCAACTGGACCGAACCGGAACAACCAGACCTCAGACTGGACCAAAATCCACATAGGTTTCCCATCGACCTAGCATTTGGTGACTCACACTAACAGCATAATCCCTCGGCCGACACCCAA
>NW_008785857.1:0-234 GCF_000715545.1 Opisthorchis viverrini
AATACCGGAGAAAGTGTTGATTAGTTCCCGCAGTTGTCCTATAATTGTTGATGCCATTGCCCTACTGACCGCCACAAACTGTAATGCTCTACTGAAACTCTCGTAGCCTTATTAAATGGTTTAACTAAACTAGTTGCATAAGAATAACGTAGTTAACTTAACCCAAATGGTTCAAGCTATGCGCACAAATGCGAGTAAATTCCGGTTAGTGAATGAATGCAATTCTAATCGAGA
>NW_008785858.1:0-234 GCF_000715545.1 Opisthorchis viverrini
CACGCTGTTACTTAAGGCTAACGTCAGACGTTGGTTTTATGTGTACCAACCCCGCAAAGCCCTGGGCCCTACTTACCAAGAGGTCACTCTTCAGTCGGATCACGCCATTGATAGCTCCCATGTTCTGACACTTTGCAAAACGAGAGTTTTCTATTTTCCCTCTGGCCGTATTTATTCCTCGGAATTTTCGAGTTTCTTTCCAAAGGCGGCAACCGGCAACGTCAGCTACCGGGG
>NW_008785859.1:0-234 GCF_000715545.1 Opisthorchis viverrini
CGAGGAGACATCATCAGTGTGCAGTTGGGGAAGGAGTGCTTCCTTCTTACCTGTCTATGCTTATGTAGTTTCCGAAGAATATCTAACACTCATGTGACCGACTAATAGGTATATACCTGTCTCGTAGTCTTGTTGGCCCTTTCGCGGTTTGCGCTTCGTTGTGGCCTGTATATCTGTTATTCCATCGGTTTGTTTTTCGTTATGCTCTTTATTACTTGAATGTGGTCGGTCGCT
>NW_008785860.1:0-234 GCF_000715545.1 Opisthorchis viverrini
ATGAAAACAGCAGAGCAGCAACGAGTGTCGCGGATGATCTCTACTCCAGCAGACTAAATGAAGGTCACGTTGCTTTCCGAGTATAAGAAATCGATCGAATATCGTCAAGACACGGTTCAACTTAAGCGAATATCCAAAGCGATGGGCTGAGCACCTTTTGACCAGTGGGTGAAATATACTGCTGCTACGTGCAAAAACGGACGTGAAACTTATTGGTTGTTGATCAGGTGGCTG
>NW_008785861.1:0-234 GCF_000715545.1 Opisthorchis viverrini
AAACTCAATTTCAACAGGATTTATCTGACGTTTTAATAGCTGGAAAGCAAGCGACCAGCCGTGATACGTTTACCTGAAGTGGATCATATCATCAGGAAATTCAGCTGCATTTATCTAAACATTCTTGCAAAAATAATTGTTTGTGCCAGTGAGAGCGGTTGTCAAACTCTGTAAATAAATTTTTAATTCGAGCATTAGTCTGATTAAAACTCGGGGACGGTGCCTGTTTTTGCA
>NW_008785862.1:0-234 GCF_000715545.1 Opisthorchis viverrini
GATTTATTTCATCGCCTAGAATCGGTACGGCGCTGAAAATCATCGGTGCACTAAATTGCCCCCTGGTTCCATAGTGCCAACTCGTGCTGCTTGTGCATCATGGTGTGAATTTCTCCGAAACGTCTGGAAACTTAGTCTGCAATCCAGTGTTCTGCTATCAGTTTTGTTGGCCTCCTTTGTCTAGACGGACAGCACATGATAGGCTTGTCCAGTATCGAGGTCACAGCAATCGAT
>NW_008785863.1:0-234 GCF_000715545.1 Opisthorchis viverrini
ACAGTTCGGAATATTCCTCGACCACGAACTTTACTGAGGACACGTTACAAGACGGAAGGTTCCGGACATGCAGCTCGCTCATAGCAGTACTTGGGTAACTATCACGCTTGACTGCGCCATACTTTGTTACCAGGTTTCCCTGCCTTAGGTCAACCAAGGAGTCTGCGCTCTTGAGAAAATCTGCTCCCAATATTGTCTACTCTATGTCTGGGCTGATCAAGAGCGCGTGCTGCA
>NW_008785864.1:0-234 GCF_000715545.1 Opisthorchis viverrini
ACAGGTTTTTCCTCTCCTGTAACAAAATTATGCGTCGGTTTTTGCTATCCGTGAGCTTCACACCTTCCTGAAAAACTGGCAAAGTTTTGTTCATTCCTCCGTGCAGAATCGATGAACAAATAGGACCCAGATGATGAGTGCCTTCAAGTGTACCCGAGCAAAATATGGTTTTCGTCAAGCATCTGGTATGAGCAACAGAAGACCAAACTCTGATAGCATCATCATCATCATCAT
>NW_008785865.1:0-234 GCF_000715545.1 Opisthorchis viverrini
GACCATAGGACTTAATTGGGAACAGACAGATCATGTGCACAGTGTCCAACATCTCGAATAAATGTGACCAACAACAACAGGTCTGTGTTCACTTGTTGTGACAAAGACCTTTGCTTGGATCAGTCGAAGAGCACATCGGTGCGAAACATACAGCCTTCGGACACCACCGTCACACTCACTGCTATCTCTATTACAGTTGCTGCAGAACCAGAAAACAATTTGAATCCTTTGAGA
>NW_008785866.1:0-234 GCF_000715545.1 Opisthorchis viverrini
CAAATTCAAAAACAGTGGGTTCAAGCAAGAAGGAGTTTAATCGAGAGAATGGAGATAAAATTGGATGTTATAATTGAAGATGTCAGTAGGAGTTGATACGGTTTCCTAGAAAGAAGGCGGTTCGAAACTCTAAGTTTTGTTGGGAAAACGGAAGTCACATTCCCAGATGGGTGTTTTCGAGAAGAAGGAAATTCGTCAGAAAGGCATGTATTATGGGTTGCTGCAACAAAAAAA
>NW_008785867.1:0-234 GCF_000715545.1 Opisthorchis viverrini
AAGGGAAGAAGTCTTTTAGAACGGAGAACAATCGCACACTCGTGCAGCGTGTCCGGCCGACTGGTCCTGGGTGGATGGGCTGAACAATTTGAAAACGGTTCAGCTAGACCCCTTGACCTCACCCTTGAGAAGAAGTCGCTGAAACGAACACCCTCCGGCAATCAGTCTACTCTGATTGATTTACCTACTCCCTGCTCATTTTGTGCTGACTGACTATCCTACAAACAGAAATTA
>NW_008785868.1:0-234 GCF_000715545.1 Opisthorchis viverrini
GACGTGGCTGAGTCGACCAAATTTACACAGTTCGAAGCGTTCCCGAAACCGTCCCGCGCACCGACAGCCGATCAGCGTCGCATTTCTCAATATCGGTGCTGTTATCGATGGATTAAACGTTTATGAAATAAAGCTGCATCTGTGATATTTGCAGACAGCCTCAGTGCATTGTGCAACAAACTCTGGCTAATTAATGGCTTTCGCCAAGTGATACACGTTTTCACGTTTCATAAT
>NW_008785869.1:0-234 GCF_000715545.1 Opisthorchis viverrini
TCTGGGTGAGGACCAAGCGTCTATCCTTGCGTGAATTTGTTATGGGTAAGCTTGGCAACGGGAGCTGGGTCAGTCCTACTGATAGCGCCTGCTACGACATTCCTCTCAGAAGTCTTTATTCAAATGCTCTTGAACAGCATGAACACCTTGTTCCTACCCATTTTTCCGAGGATATTTGAATTCTCGCAATGGCTCCCACCTCTGCGCATTCCATCCAACTTTTCTATTGGCCTT
>NW_008785870.1:0-234 GCF_000715545.1 Opisthorchis viverrini
TCCGAAGGGCCATGGTGTCTTGTAGGCTTCCGAATCGTGAGCCTCTTGAGTACATTTCAGATTGTAATCATCCTTGGTTTGATGCAGTTAGGCTGACGGATGATCATTGGAAGCAATATCCTGGGTACTGCGAATCCAACTACACGTTCCCACCGACTTCTCTGAAACTGTTGTCCAGAAGATGGCTCTTCCGGTCTTATCTTTTCCCTGTTCTGCCAATCTTGTCTCACCCAA
>NW_008785871.1:0-234 GCF_000715545.1 Opisthorchis viverrini
GAGATAAACCTAAATTTATCCCGAGGCTTGAAAAATTCTCCCTTAAATTTCCGGTATTCTCTGATTTACACGCATTTCTGCGCATTGAACACATTGCTGACAGTCTTGAACAGCTCAGACTTACCAGCTTCTACGAATAAATCTGTGCCAAAATTAATTATCAAAACGTTATTTCGTTCATTAGGGGTCCAAATGCAGAAAATATTCAAATAAAACTCGCAACGTCAAAAAATG
>NW_008785872.1:0-234 GCF_000715545.1 Opisthorchis viverrini
TTGCGCACGTTTCCAGCATTCTTCACACCTTCCGTTTCTTCGGCCGTTCGGGTCTACGCAACTTCTCGGTCTGCGCGGACTCTCATTGTCACCTGACGTAGGATGATGCACCGGGTGAAATTTTGTTGGCGGTCATGGGTACTCGTTCATCAGCAAAGATATGGTCCTGTCAGAGGTCCACTGTTTGGCTGGGTTGCACCGCAAGCAGGCATTCCGGCTTTGAGTAGCGCTTTG
>NW_008785873.1:0-234 GCF_000715545.1 Opisthorchis viverrini
CTTTTCCCCATTTTTGCTCCCCAGTCAAGAGTATACTATAATAATGCCCCGTCCGGATGGCAGCAATGACTCACATTGCACCCACGATGGACTCTTGCCCTCTACTGGTTACACTTTGTCACGATTCTTGGGCCAAACCCAACAACCTCAAAAAATTTAAGGGTTCACCCAGGACCACATGTCCAGGACCGTCCGAAAACCTAGGTGAGGCTCCGAGTGACGGCACCGGAACTT
>NW_008785874.1:0-234 GCF_000715545.1 Opisthorchis viverrini
CAGAGTCATTTCTCGGAAATGGTGGATAGGCGTAAAGACAGAATAAGCTGCACCTGCCTACAAACACACTCAGTGATAATGTGAGATGATATGCACCTAAAAATCTAGGTGCTGGAGTACGGGTTAGTAAGCTCGCGGACTGTGAGGTCTGTTTTCCACTTTCAGCGTAGTTCCGCGGAACTTAAGCTTGAAAACCGGGAAGGCCTGACTTTCTTGGGAAATCTATCAAGCCCA
>NW_008785875.1:0-234 GCF_000715545.1 Opisthorchis viverrini
GTTGTGTATCCTCTATGGCACCAGGCACAGGTGTGGAAAAAGCAGTAGAGTAGCATTCCCTTTATTTTACTCTGACATTTATACAAAGACGTGGTGTATATGGTATATTTTGTATTTTGTATATTCTAGTCCACGTTTTACATAGACACCGCCGTCGCAGTCTGTGGGTTAGCAGCTCTGGTCAACCGCAGAAGAACTGTTTAGTACGGAATGATTTTGTGCGTTAGTACCAAG
>NW_008785876.1:0-234 GCF_000715545.1 Opisthorchis viverrini
TGCCCCTAGCCTCTGATTCAAAAGTTTGAACCGCTAGACAACGGTTCTTGGGGTTTTTTGGAGGGCCCTCCCTGAAGTCAACGACTCAACAGTCTGACTCGCTCGGCTGTAGGGGATTGACCTTACCCGAGGACCGAGAGAGTAAGGCATTACTGCATCACTCCTAATGCGGCCGCGTACAACAGGTGCCTTTTTAGCAGCAACAGACTCTTCGATTTTAAAAGTATTTCGACC
>NW_008785877.1:0-234 GCF_000715545.1 Opisthorchis viverrini
TTCCTAATAAATTAGTACTGACAAAATTAAGCGATAAAATCAGCGAAACCGGCCACACACTAGTGTTATTATTTCATTGGTGTTATCATTTTTGGGCAAACCAACGAACGGATACTGTGCGTACACGCATCGGTGGTTGTTGGTAGGACGTATCATACAACGTGCAGCGTTCTTTCAGTAAAATGGTTGATCATCTGCCTAAGCCGGCGAATTAAGACGAACTATCTCTTTTTT
>NW_008785878.1:0-234 GCF_000715545.1 Opisthorchis viverrini
GACATCGCGACCCGATCTTTTGTCAGCAAAAACGTTTTTGTTCGCGTGTTGTACTTTTCGTGGTCCGACTCATCTCCCTCCACAGGTACACCCTGTACTGAACCCAGTCCCAAAACTGCCTGCACTGACAAACTCAGAGGACTTGAATCACTTGTTTCTTGACAGGTAGTCACTATCATCTCTGACTCAACTTCCTGTTCATGTACACCATGCTCATTCAAGTACGTTAAATAC
>NW_008785879.1:0-234 GCF_000715545.1 Opisthorchis viverrini
TACCGATGCTACTCTGCGCATTTAAAAAATTTGAAAGCTTAATTCTGAATTGAAGGTCATAATTCAATACGGCGCTTGATCGATCAATCATACAGAAGCCGAGGAACTATCAAGTATATGCAAATAATTTGGGCTAAGGAGGGATATAGAAGTGCCAGTTAGTCCCTTATTATAAACGCTTGCTGAGTGCATACAGATGGGTCTATCAATTATCTCCTCACTTATGTCCATCAG
>NW_008785880.1:0-234 GCF_000715545.1 Opisthorchis viverrini
TCCCACGGAACCCTTCATGAACTTCTCATTGGTCGCAAAAACGAAAAAAAAACATTAAGAGGTTGTGGTAATGGTGATATTCAAATATGACTATGCCCCCATCACTCTTTCAAAATCATCCGTCGCTTGTATTAGACTCGCTGGGGAAAAAATTTCATGTGCTGTCAACAAGTCTCCGCATGGTGCAGTGTTCAGTAGACAAGAATGTCGCTTTTCAAAGTCAGAATGCAAAAC
>NW_008785881.1:0-234 GCF_000715545.1 Opisthorchis viverrini
TGACTGTGTCACGTCCAGCTGGGCGCACATCACTATCAACAGATAGCCGACAACAAAACACTCGTGAACCCGTTGCACAGCGTATTAGATTGATGAGTGGTGTGTGGGTGTATAACCCTCCGAAGATGCGCGAAATGTACACCGCTCATAAGGACGAAAATGCGGCGCAGTCCGTCTCAGCTTTTCGAAAGCACAATGACCCAGTTCAAAATCTCCAAGTCCCTTTAGAGCACT
>NW_008785882.1:0-234 GCF_000715545.1 Opisthorchis viverrini
GTCAGTTCTGAAGTCCCGCGCTAGAAATGAAGCTTGCAGGTAGAGCACACAGTGCTCTCCTGGTAGCACAGAATTTCCTGCAGAACGGCTGTACTTGACCTGTGGCGATGGATATTTCTGCACATCAGTGTTTTACGGCGAGGACCCTCAGGTGAGCTTTTTGGCAAGCTGCTCCCTTGGAGCCTTGCCCGTGGTTGACTTGCGGGCGATCTGCTTAATCAAATACTCTGGGCA
>NW_008785883.1:0-234 GCF_000715545.1 Opisthorchis viverrini
TTGGCGCATCTCTGTCCCAAAAGTGTCAAACAGAGATCACAGTGCACGCCTCCTCAACGCCGATTATACAGCCTTCGGATTGGACGAATCACACGACGGCCGGTCGGTGATTTGCTAACGTCACTCAACACTCGGATTGGATAAGTTCCTGTCGTAAAAAGCATGCGGATGGTTGCGGGCCATGCGGCCATACGAGCGTCTTGGGATGCATCCATTTCACCTTATCTTACAAAC
>NW_008785884.1:0-234 GCF_000715545.1 Opisthorchis viverrini
TGTGTGTCCGCCATTTGAAGGATGAGCCATGCAGTGTTTAGGAACAGTGCGTTAGGCGAGAATTCATCCTGGGTTACTACACAATACTTCATTAGAGACTCAGGTGCCGCCAATTCCTGCCGCAAGAATGTTTGATTAATAAGGGCTTATTATTTATCTCTCCATTCATGTAATCTTCATCCGCCATTCTGCTTGCACGATTATCGTCAAGTCACATTTTCTGAACTGCCCGGA
>NW_008785885.1:0-234 GCF_000715545.1 Opisthorchis viverrini
AACACAACAAAAGTAACATGTGCTCAAAATAACCAAACACCCACAAACTCGCTCACATGTACCACAAACGTGGTCAGATACTGCGTAATCACTGGTTATCAGGGAGGGCAAGAAATCATCAGCATATGCAACCATAAACAACCTCGTCACACTACACTCACCTACAGTCCGTACACCACCGAAATCCACATGGTCGACACACGGCACTCTCAACGACACCCGATCCAAAGACAG
>NW_008785886.1:0-234 GCF_000715545.1 Opisthorchis viverrini
TTTTTTTGTCATTTGTTTGTTTGTTGGTTTGTGGTTCTGCATTTTGTTCTTTTTTGTAGCCCATTTTACTAAAAATTGAATATCATCATACGATTGTGGCACTTATTGATTTTCCGGTATATGGAAACCCATTGGTGGCGATTACAGTACTGCTCTGTGGGTAACCTCTACGCATAACACAGTAGGATTTTCTATTCCTGCAGAAAGTCCTCCCATCGCGAGAATTACTCCATG
>NW_008785887.1:0-234 GCF_000715545.1 Opisthorchis viverrini
CCTTCGAAACACACTAATACAAGGGCATGCCGAAAACGAAGTTTGGATCTTGCAATTAGGCATGAAACTGGTACATTGTAAGGAAGGACATCGTCGGTGTTCCCGTTGCAAACATCAAAGTGCAGACGTACAGCGACGCTAATCGCTTTTTATAGTCAGTCTTCAGCGGATATCTCACACTCAAGGATGGTAACCTAATTCAGGGTCCTAGATTGGCGAACCAGGTGGAACCTT
>NW_008785888.1:0-234 GCF_000715545.1 Opisthorchis viverrini
ATATATATATATATATATGTATATACATGCTCATAAATTTCGCGAACCCATTCACACGTAGTCAATCGATCCCCAGCAACATAGCTTCCACAGCAGACCCCACAAGACACTTGCTACCTAATAATTTCAGAACCACTGAGGATCTACAGCAGAAGCGTAGACCACAAAAAGTAGGCAAGCGACGAACATATTTCAACGGATTTGCTGGGGATCTGTGAATTAGACACACTGTCG
>NW_008785889.1:0-234 GCF_000715545.1 Opisthorchis viverrini
TGTAGTTTTCCAAATGGCACTAAATGTAGAAAGTTTTGTGGGCCTGCACTGTGCCCGTGCAACTGACAACTCCTACCCCTACCCCGAAGCAGTAGCTGATGTTGCCTGGCGGAGCAGCATTTGGTTTGCCCGATGGCACAATAGCTTTTTAGCTGCCTACGGTTAACTATGTGGTGTCAGGTTGTCGTTCCTCTTTGTCAATTGTATTTGAACTCATTTGAATGAGGCAGCTGC
>NW_008785890.1:0-234 GCF_000715545.1 Opisthorchis viverrini
CTGGGCATCGACCTCTATAGATATTGAATGATTAGGATTTCATGAAGAACGGAGAGGCAAAGACATCACCCTCTACTGGGGAATAACTGTTCAGTCTCACACTATGAATTCAACTCATCTAGATATTGTGCTGAGTTTTCATTGATTCATTGATTCGGTCGTCTCGTTGAAACCTTCGACCACTTTCCGAGCGAAAGGCCGATAAGATTTACACCCGCGATCACCAAGCATCAA
>NW_008785891.1:0-234 GCF_000715545.1 Opisthorchis viverrini
ATTGCCGTCAGTGAGCTGCATGTTCGAAACCTTCGTTTTGAAACTTGCCGTCGGTACGGTCCGTGATCGGGGAATACTCGAAGCTGCGATAAGGATCCTTTCAGTTTTTGCCCAAGGATTGAACTCGAAACTCTCCTCTCATCAGAATTCTTCTAACCTTACGACCTCCATGCGTTGCCGCCTCATCTACGGGAGGATGTCCATGACCAAATTTAAGAGATGTTAGAAATGGCA
>NW_008785892.1:0-234 GCF_000715545.1 Opisthorchis viverrini
TATCCTCTCACGGACCTTTAATCACGGTAATTTCAGTGAGAATTCATGTCACCGTCTTGTTGGCGCTTGAAGCGAGTCGATCATGTGATCCCGCTGAACATGTACCAGGGACAGATGTGCCACGTCATAGCAAAGCTATGGTAGCGTCAGACCAAGAGAACCGGATTCACGCCAGATTTACGAAACACTACATCGTTTCCAATACCTTGTGGTAGCCAGACTGTCTCGTCAGCT
>NW_008785893.1:0-234 GCF_000715545.1 Opisthorchis viverrini
GAATCACGTGGCATCCACAAGCTGAGTTATCCAGTTCTTCCAGAGATTCTGTGTGATTTTTAAGCTGCAGACTGTTTTCTGTCGCTAACCCCTCATCGCATGTCGTGGAGCTGTGTGCTGAGAAACCGGTGTACCGTTTCAGCTGTGTGTTGTTTGAAGCGGATTTTCACCAAATTCGTCCTCAACCGGATTGGATGTTTGCTGAAGCGAAACTTACACGGCCACTTGAGTTAG
>NW_008785894.1:0-234 GCF_000715545.1 Opisthorchis viverrini
AAACGAGCGTTAGTCAGTCAATTTACACGCATCTGTCCACTGATAAAGTAGGCTAAACTACGAAGAATGTGGAATATCTCCATGGAAGCAGATTCATTGCGAATTTTTCAATCCAGGCTTATTTACGGATTGGATACGTTCACTTGTCTAACCAGCAATATGTTCTTATTCAATCACAGCAGCTGAGAGAAATTGTCAATAGAGATTTTATTAGGAGAACCAGCTCCGAACGTA
>NW_008785895.1:0-234 GCF_000715545.1 Opisthorchis viverrini
GCTGAGTGTGAATCGATAAAACTACGGTACAGGCAACCTAATCGCAATTCTACACCCTTACCCTATTGTGACCGAAATTATGGGCCGAAGTATCCGTCGAAAAACAGCTTAAGATGGCTCAATGGTTAAGGTGCGAAGTTAGTGATCGTAAGGTCCGTGGTTCGAGCCCAACCTATTGACCTCCCATTAGAGTGGAATGTATCCGAATTTGACATTGCAGGTCCACCATGGAGA
>NW_008785896.1:0-234 GCF_000715545.1 Opisthorchis viverrini
ATTACTCTGCAGACCTTAATGATGCCTTGGGCAATCAATTTCCACTACACTTGACTGATAATATTTTTGCAAAGATGGACGGTAGCAAATAATTTTAGAACCTGTACCTTTCAGAAATCGGCTTACAAACTAGATTCGAATTGGAGCTTCCGATATCATCCGATTAATACCACACACCTTACCCTATTCCAGCATAAACAACTACCGTGCAGAGTGAAAACTGCGCTAGCAGTC
>NW_008785897.1:0-234 GCF_000715545.1 Opisthorchis viverrini
AACGAGAGTGGTGTGACTACGAACAAAGTGTCTACCCCGCGAAACCCCAAAATTGAATTCTGCCGATGAAAGCTACAGAGATGAGAACATCCGTAGAGGAGAGGAAGATCTGAACAACTTCGCTTTTGGTGCAAGATGGCGCTGTCTCGTGCTGCAGCTCTGCAGATGAGGAAAATCGGGTGCATTCGAACGAGTGCGCGTTCTACCGAGCAACAGGACCCGACTTCAAACCTG
>NW_008785898.1:0-234 GCF_000715545.1 Opisthorchis viverrini
TTTCTCTTCTCTATGAGGAATCCTTAAGAAGCTATATGACAACGGATGGATAAGTTTTGGAATGAAATTCTCTCCATCCCTGAAGATGAGAAGTCAAATCAACAAAGAGGAATTTTTTTAGTTTTACAACTGAACCGATCGATCTTCATTTACTAGCATGTATTCGTTAATTGGATGTCAAGAGAAATGGCGATTCTGTTTTGTTAACATTACAACCTCACCTGTTTTGACCAA